>NC_081850.1:64057797-64268824 GCF_963259705.1 Myotis daubentonii | reverse complement strand
CTTTGGGAAGACAACAAACCTTTCCTGCTAAACTGACAATACTGTATAGCTAGCATTTGATTATAACTTAACCTTATCTTAGAAAACTGAGAAGTTTTGGTTGTTCTTTTGTTTATTTGTTTGTTGTTGTTTTTCTTTCTTGAGTTCTGAATCTTTCACTTAGTGCCTTGTTCATTGAAAGCCCTGGCAAAGAGAAAAAAAGGAATCCTATTCCCAATGACACATGATTGGTTAGGTAACCAAGACCTAAGTTTTTCCATTGTTAATTGGCAAGAGATTGGTTTAGAAACAATCCAATCAATGAGAGGTAGGGGACTTTTGCTAGGAACTTGGGGACATGGGTATTTTTCTCTCTTAGGTTAGTAGAGTGGTTGCAGCCATTCGGTCTCCATGAGGACAGCAAGCCTTAAGATTATGCTGATGTAACCAATGGACATAGGACACTGAGGGATAGGAGAGGCTAGGGGACTGTCTAGGGCGGGGGGATAAAATGGACACATATGTAATACCCTTTGTAATACTTTAAGCAATAAATAAAAAAAGAAAAGAAAAGAAAAAAAAGATTATGCTGATGCCTGGAAAGCAGTGAATCAGGATGGAATATGCCAGGTCATGATTGAGAGCAACCCTGAAGCGCATCTTACCTCTGGGCTTTCCTGTCACATAAGCCGAGAAATCTGCCTTATTTTTTAACCCAGTGTGAGTGTTGTGTAACTTGCAAGAAAAAAAATATCCTAGCCGAAACCGGTTTGGCTCAGTGGATAGAGCGTCGGCCTGCGGACTGAAAGGTCCCAGGTTCGATTCCGGTCAAGGGCATGTACCTGGGTTGCAGGCATATCCCCAGTGGGAGATGTGCAGGAGGCAGCTGATCGATGTTTCTCTCTCATCGATGTTTCTGGCTCTCTGTCTCTCTCCCTTCCTCTCTGTTAAAAATCAATAAAATATATTTTAAAAAAATATCCTAAATGATACAGGTAGGTGCAAGGGTTCAAATGTGAATGTCAGATCTAAGCTCTAGGTCTCAGCAACACTGCCCTGGTAACATGGGTTTTCTTACAGAGAGGGAAATGGAGGAAATGAAGGGGAAGTTCGAAAGTTCTCTGAAGGTTTATCTTCTCCATTGTTTCATTTGCATGACATGGCTGATAAGGATTGGGTCAGTGAAATTGAATGAGACTTGGTGTGGCTGGCCTGGCACTGACTTAGGGTCAGTGGGAGGTCAAAAGATTGCTGCTACTAGGTGCTAGCGTTCATCGAGGGTTACCACTGGCCTGTACTAGACTAAGCATTTTATATTTATTAACACATTTTATTCATTAAAAAGATATTTAATGTTCACTATAAAAAAATAGAAAAATCGGGGGCTTCCCTTTGCGTATCCCCCTCCCCCCCTTAGAACGCATCTGGAGTCTGAGAGAGGTCCTGTCACAGGCTGGGTGCGGTGGGGCCCTCAGTGGCAGGAATGCTCATTGCCACCTGAAAGCGTCTACAAAGGACACACAGAGGAGGGGGCCCTTGAATTGGCTCATCAGAGGTTAGCAAGTGTTCATCAGGCAAACCGGGACTGGCGGGCAGGGCACCTGGACGCGGGCGCCCACGGGGGTGGAAGCGTGGATGCTAGATAAGCTGCAGGGGTGAGGAGGAGCCTGGGGACCAGGCCAGCACTGGTCCAGACCCGGACTGTGGCCGCTCGGGACCCTGTCTTCGCACCTCCTTGCCCGAGGCCACGGCTCTTCCCACTTTCTGCCGCATCATTCTGCCACGTCCCCAGTTAGGGCACTGGTGCGGGTACAGCACGATCCGGGCAGGGCTCCAAAGGGAGGCGTTTACACACACACACACACACACACACACACACACACACACACACACCCTGTCACGATCGCCCCGCCCTGGGGCAGCCCCGCCCTCCCTCGAATGCTCTTTAAACCCAGGCGGGAGTGCTCTGTTGCGCAGTCACAGTCGCTGTCTCCGGGTAGTGGAACGTGCGGACTCTAGTAAGTAAAGACCCCCCCCCCGCGCCCCCATTCCGGCCGCGCTTTTTCCTCCTTTCCCCCCCTTTTTTCCTCCTGCTGAGTTTCTAGACACCCTGGGCGGAGCGTTTGCGCGTGGCTCTCCCCCTCCTTTGGCTGAATAACCTCCGGCCTTGCGCTCGGAGGAAGCGATGCAAGCTGTTCCGACGCCTCTGCGCCCTGCAAGTTCTTGGAGAGGGCGGAAAGGGGTGTTGGCTGGAGAGAGTTTCGGCTGCACCGCGTAGCTGCCTGCGACGGGTGTGGAAGGAGAGGAAAGGCAGGGGTCGGAGTTCCATTCCCGGGCACGGGTCTGAGCGGGGCGGGAGGTGGGAGCCTGGGGCGGGTGGGCCAGGCGCTCCCCTGGCCCCTCGGCTTGGGTCGGTGGGATGCTCGCTGAACTGCGCCGCGCCTCTGCGGCCAGGCCCTTTGCAAGGGAGGGGCTCCTGGACGGCGGCGAATTCAGAATTCTCAGCTGCTGCCGCCTGGGGAAAAGAAACCAGCAGGCACAGCAGGGCTGCGGATGGGGCGGGTCCGACCGCTGCTCTTGCAATGTGTCCCCTCCAGGCCACATGTGTCCCCGACCGGTGCTGGGGACAGCATGAAATCCCCAGCGGCTGCGGGCGGTTAGCGGCTGAGTCACAGATGCGGAAGGCGCGGTTCCCACGTGATGCAGGGCAAGTCCGAGCGGTGAAAACTATCTCTCGGTTTTGGATGGGAGCAAATTTAAATCCCAACAAATCCTTGATTTCCCGCTCGGTTTGCCCAAGAAAACTCGCGCCTGCAAATGGGGCGGAGCAGCAGCGCCGGCCGGTGCCGTTCAAATGTTCCTGAGCCTGTCTGAGAACGTGTTGCTCCATCTCTGAGATTTTCAACTGCTGTGCCGCAGGAATTTTTTTTAAAAAATGCAATACCTGACTATTGAGTCAAGGGCACTCACCTCTTTTCCCTTAGACTGTCAAATTTAAAAATGACAACAGCCAGGCCAGTGTGGTCCAGTGGTTGAGCTTGGACCTATGAGCCAGGAGGTCCTGGTTGGATTCCAGGTCAAAGTGCATGCCCAGTTGGGGGGGTTTGGGGGGGGGTTGTGTAGGAAGCAGCCGATTAATGATCTTCTCTTATTATTGACCTTTTTCTTTCTCTCTCCCTCTCCCTTGCTCTCTGAAGTCAATTTTTAAAAAAATGACAAACGCCATCCAGTGTGAATTGATCAAAATTATACCTCAGATCATCAAAAAATACATTTTTTTTTTGCTGTGTGCCACAGAGTTTGAACAATTAGTTTGTGTGCCAGGAGTTGAAAATCACTGCTCTATCCATTTGAAAGATGTGCATGGGCTTCTAGTCTGTTCTTTGTGTTTGACGATATTTCTTAGAATTCATTTCATGTGGGGCAAGAAACAGAGTATTTGCACACCAGGTAGGTGTTCCGTTCCCTGGCGGTGGCTGGGAAGCATTTCTGTGCCGGATTACATTTTTCCTGGCCTTGACAGTTTCCTGAGGAAGCCTCAGTTTGCTCTTCTGTACACTGTATGCTGTGAATGATAACAATGCCCATTCTCTAGGGAAGTTATGAAGATAAAATGAAATGATGAGTATGAAGTGCTGAGCACAGCAACAAAAACATAGTGAATACTAAAGAAGGGTGGTTGATACTCTATGATAATGATGAGAAGTAAGTGATGGGTAGACCCTGTTGTCTGGCCCCAGTGCAATGACTAGTGAACTACAATAATCCAGTCACTTTGTGACATTTGACTACTATGTTCTAGGAGTTTCAGGATGGTTCGTGCTAAGAGCTGGACCCTGAAGAAGCACTTTGAAGGCAACCCTACAAATAGTAACTTTGAGATGAAGACAGTAGAACTCCCACCCTTAAAAAATGGAGGTAAGTCATAGCGTATGATTTGAATGGAAAGAGACTGTATCAATCAAACTTTGCTGCATAACAAAATACCCCAAAACTTAGTAACTTCATACAACAGTCATTTATTAGCACACAATTCTGTGGCTTCAGTTCTCCCCTGTGTGGCCTTCCTAGCAAGCTAGTTTGAGCTCTTTATTTCCACGGTGGTCTCCTGAATCTAGAGCAGCAAGAATCAGCAAGCTGCAAGTACTTTTCAAACCTCTACTTGTGCCATGTTTGCTAATAAAGCTGTCAAAGCAAGTCACAGCCAAGCCCAGGTCAAGGAGAGGGAACAGACTTCTGATGAGGGGATTGGCAGAGAGGCCCTCACACAGAGATGGGAGGTATTCTCGGCCATTCTCAGTCTGCCACAGAGACTTTTTCAAAGTCCTCTGTGTGAAGCCTCCATCGATGTCATGTCGGAGGATCTCTCCCTCATCTTTCTTGGTAATTGACACGTGAGCTTGGGTGCATTATTCTTCATGACTTTGATCGATGGGAGGATTTCCTCTCTGGCCTGGTGAACCCTATGATGACAGTGGGGTCGACAGTCTGTGTGCAGAGCTCAGACTATCCCTGTGAGGAGACAAGGAGGTGAAAAAATCCTCATCCTTCATTGAGGAGCGTCCTGTCCACTTGGGGGAACTGAATGGTCAAGTCAAACCTAAGGGTATCTATGGGAGAGAAATGGCAACACACTTCATAACATGTTTGGAAATGAGCTTTGTAGAGCAGACTTTAAGGAGGGTCTTAATCGGTGTGTACAGGTAGGTAAGCTATGTGAAAAGGGCATGCAATCAAATAGTATGACAAAGTTATCTGTCCCATATAAATCGGGATAGCCAGGACTCAGCTTCAAAATTCCAGAGAATGTGTACCTAAGAGTCAGGCTAGCAACATACACATTCATATATACTAGTATATTGTTGTTGTTTATTTTTTTATTGATTTCAGAAAGGAAGGGAGAGTGAGAGAGAAATAGAAACATCAATGATGAGAAAGAATCATTGATTGGCTGCCTCCTGCATGCCCTACATTGGGGATCGAGAGTGCAACCCAGTCATGTGCCCTGACCGGGAATTGAACCGTGCCCTCCTAGTTCATAGGTGGACGCTCAACCACCTAGCCATGTTGGCTGGGCACAACATGCATATCTATATGAATAAAAGGGTAGTATGCTAATTAGACTGGGAGACCTTCCGGACAAAGCCATGGTGGTGGGGCCAAGGCAGAGGCAGTTAGGGGCAATCAGGCCAGGAGGGGAGGGCAGTTGGGGGTGATTAGGCCAGTGGGGGGGCAGTTGGAGGCGATCAGGCCGGCAGGGGGGGCAGTTGGGGGCGAGCAGGCTAGCAGGCAGAGTGGTTAGGGGCAATCAAGCAGGCAGGCAGGTGAGTGGTTAGGAGCCAGCAGTCCCAGATTTCAAGAAGGTGGGCTGAGGAACAACCCCCTCCCCCCCCACACACACAAATTTCGTGCACCAGGCCACTAGTTCTTTAATACTAACTGGAACTGGTAATGAAACCTTAGGTGAGTACTGCAACATAGTGGTTACAAATATGGCCCTGGGCAAGTTACTGAATCTAAACTTAAATAAAGTAGAAACAATAATTGTTGAGAATATCCTATGAAATAATACATGAAAAGCATGGAGTGCTGTGCAAATATCATGATGATGATGATGATGGTGATGATGACCACCACCATCGTCATCATCAACAACAACAACAATAGGCTGGGCCAAATGTGAGTCCTTCTTGGCTCTTCAATAGGAAGTACTTTAGAGAGGGCAGCCCTGAAGCTGAAATACGATCTGTGTTTATTTAGAATGTCAGAGACAACAAAGGCACCAAGCCTTTAGTTCTAATTGCCTATGGGATGCTTTCTTTTGTAGAGGTCCTGCTGGAAGCTTTGTTCCTCACTGTGGATCCTTACATGAGGTATTATTTTCCTCTTAAAAATCCTTATATTGTATGTTAGTCTCTATGCTAAAGTAGCTCATCTTGTAAAACAGCCAACTGATTTCAAAATAGTCATTTCCCCCTGATTCTCCTCGCGCAGTAAGAGTGATGGGATTTGTGGCGGGCAAAGGCCAGAGAAGCTTGGTGAGGAATTACCCTGGCCCCTTCATTTTACAGTTGCCTCCTATCTTAGTGTCCACAGTTTGCCTCTCATTGCTCGCCAGAGTTGCTTCCAGAAAAATTAAAAAAACAAAACAAAAACCAATCTCCAATTTGTCCATTTCACTACTGGCAAACAATTTGAGTAGAGGAAGATGCTAAGACTAAAATTGGATTTTCTTGCCTTCTATTTCCCTATGTTCTTGTAATTTGGGTAATCTGCAGCTGACTCAAACTGAGTACTCAGTAAATTCTCTGGGAGGGAAGAGAATAAAAGCCTTCATAGGTCACACCCTCCTCCATAATTTTTTGCCTAGGTAATCCATATAGTCATCTTTCCTTTAAATAATTTTTCTCCTAGTTGATGGATAGAGATGCAAAGCTAAGACACCAGCTGTGTGCTTGCAATTCAACTTGATTCCGACACTACCTACCGGAAGATAGTGTCAGATCCCACAGGTTAAAGGTTCAGTCCCACACGTCTGCCCATCCCCCTTTAGGCACCAATTGCAAGTCCAGGTTTCTGCGCACACTTCCCCAGTGGTTTTCCATTTGCCTTAAACTCGAGACAGTTTTTCCCAGATGCTCTTATGTATTAAGCATGGATTATTTTTTTCCAGATTGGCGGCCAAACAATTAAAGGAGGGTGATACGATGATGGGGCAGCAGGTGGCCAGGTAGATATTTCCATTATCCCAGTGTTTGGAAAATATGTCTCCCCTTTACCTTCTGCTAGGCCCTGTCTCTGTCCATTGCTCTCACAATTTCTTCAACTGTGTACCGGTAGTTCACTCATTGTTTGATCTTCAAAGCAACATGGGAATTGTTCTTTTCCTGACTAATGGGAAAGGAAGACAGGCTGTGAAATTGTCATCATTTCAACTTCACTTTGCTATACTTACTTTTATTTACTAAAAAAAAATTGTATTTGTCCAGTTCATAATTATTTTGTAGAAATTCAAATAAAACAAAAAATTTGTATCTTGGAAACTGACAGTTCCCCCATCATCCTCAGAGACGACTGTTGTGAATGTATTATTATTTCAAAATTTTTTTTGAGTACACATACTAATATCTATACTTTTTAAAAATGGGATTAAATGCCTTTCAGCAAATTGCCTTTCTCAATATGTTATCGATGTCCTTTGTTGGTAGTATATACATATACTACCCATCTTTTAATGGCTGTAATTTATGCCATTGTTATTTGCCAATGAACTAATCCACTACTGACAACCATTCCCAAATACAAGTAGTTCTGCAAGGAATAGGTATATGTGTGTCTGTGTATTCTTTGCCCACTTTGATGAATATTGTTTTACATTAAATTTCCAGAAGTGTAAGTTCTAGGTCAAAGGAGGTACGCATTTTTAATTTGAAGAGATGATGATAAATTGCTCTTCCAAATGATTGTATGAATATCCACTCCTATCAATATCATATTAATCACCCTGTGTCCTACATAACTATATGCCTATTGCTTACCATCAATCGTGGCAATTTGAGAAGAATATGTTGATAGTTCATGCCCAGTTTAATTTGCATTTCTTTCGTTATTAGTGATGTTGACATTCTTTTTGTAAATTAACGTAAATTTCTTCTGTGAATTATCTGTTTATATCCTTTGCCCTTCAGGTCTTTTCATCTCATCTGTTAGGAATATTACTTTTGCAAGTAGTTGGGTCTTTGTTTTTCTTTATCTTTCTTCTATATCCAATCATAGTTTAAACATTTTATGAGATACCATTATTGATATTTGTAATTATGGCTTCTTGGTTTTATTGCATGATGATAAAGGCATTCTTCTCACCAAATGGCTAAAAGATTTATCTTCTAGTATGTTATACTTTAATTTTTCACATTTAAATCTTTGAATTATTTTATTTTTATTTTGGAATAAGGACTGAAGTGTTTGCTTTATGTCCAAATGACTAGCCAGTTATACCATTTATTAAAATTTTATTTGGATTTTTATCGGGACTTCAGTAACTATAGATTTATTTAGTGAGAACTGCTATATTTATAATATTTCTCTCCAAGTACAAGTTATATCTCTTCATTTATCTATTTTTGTGTTATGGCTTATTAACAGTTTTCTTCATGTAGGTCTTACTCATTTCTTTCTAACAATCAAAGGAATGAACATGTACTTGTGTTTGCTGAGTTGCCAAAGTCTTTTCTTTTTTTTTTTACATAATACCCAGTAATGGAAATGTTGTTATAATACTCTCATACATTAAGTGTAAAAGCAAAAGTTGGCATAACCTTCTCAAAAGGAATTTGGCAATATCCAGCAACAGTTAATGTTTTAATACTCTTTACCCTAGTAATTCCATCTAGAGAAATACTGTCTAAGGAAATAACAAATTCTTATTTATGGATAGAAATTGAAATGTAATTTACATTAGGAAAAATACTGGAAATAGTCTAAATGTCTAATAATGGGGAAATAATTAAATTCATTATAGTTTTTGAAGGATTCTGACTAACATGAGAAAAAGTATAAGTTATATAGACTAATATAATGTTGAAAGAGAAAATTAGATTACAAAACACATAAAGTCACTTCAGTTATGTAAACACACATAATATATGCACATTAAAAAATATATCAAGATTGCCATAAAATACACCAAAATATTACAAGTTATCTTTGTTTCATAGGCTTAGAACTGATATTTTTATATGTTTTGAATTTTCTAAAAATAAATGTATGTTATATAACTTTATAATCTTGGGAGAGGGACAATAAAGAATGGTAGGAGTGGGAGATGATGGAAGAAAGGGAATCAACAAATCAGATAAAAAAAGGAGCGGCTTAGAGAGAGAGAGGTAAAAAGCCTGAGGACACCCTGGAAACCAATGGGGAAGAGTTTGAGGTGGCACAGTGTGAATACAGTAGAACGGTCTCATCACATAATGAATGAAGAGTGTCCACTGGATTTTGCCATCAGGGGGTTGCTGTGACCTTAGTGGCATAGTGGGGGTGTTGCATTGGGTTATCAAGTGAAAGGGAAGCAAAGAAGACAGAGGGAGGAGGTAGGGAGAAAATGGGATTGTAAAATAGCAGAGTTGAGCAGGCTTTTACGCGGAGGGCAAGGGACAGTAGGGAGGAAAGTGTTCAGATTCAGGAGAGAGGAAGGGCTCAGAAATGGAGGGTGACCCCTGAAGAACATAAGCAGCTGGTGTCCAGGGCACCGCGAGACAGAGGATGGACACCTCTTGCTTAGATAGAAGAGAAGTGGGTTAGGACAGGGACAGATGCTGGGCCAACTGAGAGCATCCATGTCTGATGGCCCCTATATTTTGTCCAGAAGAAGGAGAGACCAAAGGCTAAGAATTAAGCTGGAGACATGTGGGCGGAGTATTCATTCGTGGAATATCAACCTCCGTGCTCATCGTGTAGAGCCACACGGCATCCCCATCCTCTTCGAAGGCAAGAGGTTTCACATGTCCTGATGTGCTTTATCTTTCAGAGTTGTGGAAAGTAAAAACTCAGCCTTTCCCACAGGAACTGTAGTACTGGCTTCTTCAGGCTGGACGTCACACTCCATTTCTGATGGAAAAGACCTAGAGAAGATGCCGGAAGCGTGGCCAAGCACATTACCTCTGTCTTTGATGCTGGGAACACTCGGCATGACGGGGTGAGCTTTGTGCCTGTATGCCATTTGTCTGAGTGCCTGACACTCCGTATTTCCAAATGTTTTGTCCAGAACTTGGTCAATAAGAAGAGGCAAGGCATTAGAGCACTGGTTCTCAACCTTCTGTCCCTTTAAATACAGTTCCTCATGTTGTGACCCAACCATAAAATTATTTTCGTTGCTACTTCATAACTGTAATGTTGCTACTGTTACGAATCGTAATGGAAATATCTGATATGCAGGATGGTCTTAGGCGACCCCTGTGAAAGGGTCGTTCAACTGCCAAAGGGGTCGCGACCCACAGGTTGAGAACCGCTGCATTATCGGTTCACCTTTCTCCCTTCCTTCCTGCCTTTCTTCCTCTTCATTTCCCCTCATTTGCCCTCCCTCTTTCTTTTGAAAAACACTGGATTAAGGGAATATTAGTTAGATATTTGGGTCCTTGGATAAAGTGCTGCTTATGCCTTTCACTGCCTTCACTTCAGTGCTCAACTCTCATGGACATTAGAGTCAAGGCCGAGGAAGCTTAAGTTATGCCAAAATATAGTTTCTGGTTTGTTTGTTTTTTAAATAAATCACATTTTTAAATATTTTATTGATTTTTTTACAGAGAGGAAGGGAGAGGGATAGAGTTAGAAATTTTGATGAGAGAGAAACATCGATCAGCTGCCTTCTGCACACCCCCTACTGGGGATGTGCCCGCAATCAAGGTACATGCCCTTGACTGGAATTGAACGTGGGACCCTTCAGTCTGCAGGCTGACACTCTATTCACTGAGCCAAACCAGTTAGGGCTGTAGTTTCTGTTTTATATAGAAAAAACTTTACATGAATTTGTCTGAAATTTTGAAAGTGGCTTAACAGTCACCATAATGGGTATGGATTTCCTTGGCTCAGACTCAGGGGTGCAAAACATAACTCAAACTGTTTCTACTATTGCACTTTATTTCTATTTCAAGCCCTTATTTTGGCTGGTGTAGTAAAAGAAAACCTCAGTAAATTCAGTGATTTCTCTGGTCATTTCAGGTTTCAAGCTCAGCATTTCCTTTATCTTCTCCCTAGGGTTGATGCAAAGCTCCAAGGGCGAGTGCAAGTTCAGTGTCAGTAGAAGGGGGACAACAACTTCTTGAGCTTGATCTTTCTTAGTCTGAGGCTAGTCTCCTGCTCAAAGCGTAACTTTTCCCATTGTGTCTTCAACCACGTCTTCTTCCAAGCCAGCAATCCACGGAGGTGTGGTGGTTTCTTCACCTGCTCCCCATCAGTACTGCCTGAGCTGTATCTTTGCAAGCCTGGTGTTCTTTTCCTGCAAGCTAACTTTGACATCCTACTTGGGGTGAGATGAAGAAGTTTCAGAAGTTCTCCCATACTGCTTTGGAGCCATGGGAAACTCCAGGTGTTTCTCTCTGACCCTGTCATGCCTAGACACCTCATACCATTATATCTGCTCTGTGGCTATGGCACCGGGATGCCATGGAGACTTTCCCCATGAAGCTCTCCATCTCCCTAGGACTTAGATGCGAATGAGGCACAAGCTCTCTATACTTGGGTCACCAAAGTTTAAGGGGGACCTATCTTCTTTCACCCCCAAGACTTAACCTGGTGATAGACAGGATGCAGTCCCCCTTCCAGCCAACTCTCCATTCCCACCCTAGTCCCCTCATCTTTATTCCTGTTTGGAGTAAGGGGTAAGGAAAGAGGAGGTGGACCATTAGTGGATGGTAATATTCATTTCCTATTGTTTTATTTTACCTAGACCCCTGGCAGTCTAAGAAAGTCTTTGGGATATATCTGAAAATGAATTATATGGGAAAGCAACAAATTTATCCACATATCCTTAATTTTCTTTCCTCAGCCTAACAGCCTACTTTGGCCTACTCGACATCTGTAGTGCAAAAAGTGGAGAAACAGTCTTGGTTAATGCAGCAGCAGGAGCCGTGGGCTCTGTTGTGGGGCAGATAGCTAAGATCAAGGTAAGTGGCTTCCTCTAGGAGCAAATGCTCAGCACCCACAATGTGCACTGGGAATGCAGCAGTGAACACAACAGACCTTCCCTAGTCTCGGAGATGCAGTGGTTCTCAACCTTCCTAATGCTGCGACCCTTTAATACAGTTTCTCGTGTTGTGGTGACCCCCAACCATAAAATTATTTTCGTTGCTACTTCATAACTGTAATTTTGCTACTGTTATGAATCGTAATGTAAATATCTGATATGTAGGATGTATTTTTCAGGGGTCGCGACCCACAGGTTGAGAACCGCTGGTAGTGGATCTTGTTTAGAAGTTGAAGATTGGGAGTGAATGAGAAATGGGAGAATGAGGAAAAAATGAACATTATTACTTTTTTAAAATATATTTTTATTGATTTCAGAGAAGAGAGAGAGAGAAAAAAAATAAATGATGAAAGAGACCCACTGATTGGCTGCCTCCTGCATGCCCCCTACTGGGGATTGAGCCTGAAACCTGGGCATGTGCCCTGACCGGGAAATCTCCGGTGCAAGGGAAGATGCTCAACCAACTGAGCCACACCAGCCAGGCTTCTTTCATAGTGGCTGCTGAACATTTCTTGTTACAGCCTTACCTTCTCTCCTTATGATTGTCCCCAACAATAAAGGAGGATCGTGAGGTTAGCCAATCAAGATAGCCCACATGGCCCCATGGTGAAAGCTACTGCAGTCAGCCCAGAGCGGTGGGGCCAACTCCTAGGAGGTAGCTAGGGCATGGAAACATTGCTCTGATTTAGGCAGGAGTCTGTGTTCAAGAGATCTGAGGTGATGGTGGGCAGCAGGCAGCTCAGACATGGTCAGGATGTGTCACATGGAGGAATGTTGCAAGCTGATTTGGCTTAGCTGATCCTTTGCCAGAGGCTGGGGTGCAGAATCAGGACCTAGTTCCTGGGGAAAGAGTGAAGTAAAATACAGATGAATACAGGACTCTAACCAATAGCCAAGGATTCAGGGTGGTCCCCAGTGTTAATGGGAGCTTGGGCTACAAATAAGAAATGAAGCTACCTTAGAGGTTACAGGGAGAATTTATTTACAAGTAAGTAAAGACATAGGAATAGATACTGAATTTTATCAAATGTTATTTCAGCATTATCAGGTTAACTTAGCAGTTAATGAATTACATTAGTATTCCAGTATTGAATCATTCTAGCATTCCTGGAATAAGCTTTATTTACCTATGGAAATTATGGATTTGTACCTTGGAATTTTATTTGATCGCATTTTAAACAATTTTTGCATCTATCTTTATAGACGAGTTTGGTTTGAAGTTTTTTTGTTTTGTTCTGAACTTATCAATATTCAGCTTGGGTTATGCTAGACTTACAAAACAAATTAGTAATATTTCCAATAGTCAAATGTTAAATGTTTTCTTTAAACTGTAAGGCATGTTTATTTCAAAAATTTGATAGGACTTATCCCTAAACCTGTTCTTTTAGAAACCTCACTGGACACTGCCGTACTAAAAAGCTTAATCCTTAAAGGTGAGACAGAATTAGTTCTGCATTTTAGAGAAGTTACATTGCCTTGGTTCATAGTTTCCAGGGGCAAAGTACTAGAGACAAGAAGTCTAATTAGGAGGCCCTTACAAGAATTCAGATGGAAACTGTGATGCTATCAAAGGTAGAGATTAGAAGTCAGAGCCAGCTTTTAGGATATTTGGGGAAAAAGAATAAAACCTGGTGATTGGATGTGGATAGAAAGGATGAGAAACATCTGCATGAAAGAGGCATTGAGGTCATAAGTGTTGGTGAGATCATCCTGTGAGTTTAGAAGGCTAGGACAAAAGATAGAGGGTGGAGCTTTTGCAAGAGTTTTTGTCTTGAATCATGAAAAAATGGGAAAAGTATGTAGACAGCAGTCATTGTTTGTACAGATACATGTATGAACCCAAAGGTCTTTCCCTAACTGAAAGTGCATAATGGCTCATCTTCTGGTCTTCACGATCCATTCAGAATGTAAGAGAGCTTTCTGAAGAGCTACTCTCTATGTGCCAATATAGTATCCAGTCTCAGCCCAAATGTGCTTTGCAGATTAAGCAGCATCTAATCCAATGCTTTGGGCCAAATCAAACAATAAGGGGACAGTTACCAGGAGGGATACCTATGAAATGAGCGTCCGAGAACTGAGCCAAAATAATAGTTAAAGGACAACTGCACCAAGAGATAGCATGCAAGTCATTGCAAGGGAAGAGAAGCTTCAAAATAAAGAAACAAGAGAGGGCCTGGCCGGGATATCTCAGTGGTTGGGCATCGACCTATGACCAGGAGGTCATAGTTCAATTCCAAGCCAGGGCACATGCCCGGGTTTTAGGCTAGCTCTCAGTGTGGGGTATGCAGGAGGCAGCCGAATGATGATTCACTCTGATCATTGATGTTTCTATCTCCCTCTTCTTTCCTCTCCCTGGAATCAATAAAAAACATTAATTTTTAAAAAAAACCCACAAGAGAGACAAATGAATCTGTTGTCAAGCCGGCAGGTTGAAATGAACTGCAAACCACATAAACATAGAATCTATTGGGCAATCAGAGGCAAGCTGAAGTTATTCTTGGGTTGTAGGATGGTTCAGGGACTAATTTTACTTATAGGGCCTTTTGGCCCATCGTGGTATTCTCATATACATGGCTCAGCACCTCAGAAGGTGTTCTTGGGGAACCTGACCTTACTGGACTAGGAGGGAGGGTGGAGTTGGTCTGTGCTTGTGACTTATAAGTGATTTCCTTCCCCCGCCCCACCCCTACTTAGGGCTGCAAAGTTGTTGGAGCAGCAGGGTCTGATGATAAGGTTGCCTACATTAAAAAGCTTGGATTTGACGTTGCCTTTAACTACAAGACAATAAAGTCTTTGGAAGAAACGTTGAAAAAAGCTTCTCCTGACGGTTATGATTGTTATTTTGATAATGTAAGTACAAATTAGACTTAAAATCCAATTTACTAACAAAGTAACTATACAGGGAATATACTTCTGGAGTTTCCATCTAAAATTTATGACTAAAGCACGTATGACTTTTTAAACAAACAAACAAAACAAAAATAGCTTTATTGTGATATAATTCACCCACTTAAAATGTAGAATTTAATGGTTTTTAGTATATCCACAGAATTGTACAACTGTCACCACAATCAATTTTAGAACATTTTTATCACACTAAAAAAGAAATGCTGTACTTATTAACACTTCCACTTTCCCTCAAAAGTGGTCTTCTGTGACTGGCTTCTTACACTTAGCATGTTTTCTAGGTTCATCCATGTTGTAGCATGTATCAGTGATTCATTCCTTCTTATGGCCAAATAATATTCTATAGTATTGATATATCACATTTTATTTATCCATTCATCAGTTGATGGACATTTGTTATTTACACTTTTTGGCAGTTATATAAAGCCACTATGACCATTCATGTACAAGTTTTTGTGTGGATATGTTTTCATTTCTCTTGGATATACACCTACGAATGGAATTGCTGGGTCGTATGGTAACTTCATGCTTAACATTTTGAGGTACTGCACAATGGCTGCACTATTTTACATTCTTGCTAGCACCATATGAGGGTTCCAACATCCTCACCAACACTTATGATACATCATTTTGATTAGGGCTAATCTGGTGGGTCTGAAGTGATAATTTCATTGTGGTTTTGATTTGCATTTCTTTCATAGCTAACATTGATCATCTTTTCATGTGCTTATTAGCCATTTGTATATCTTCTTTGGAGAAATGTCTGTTCAAATCCTTTGCCCATTTTTCAATTGGGCTATTCGTTGAGGTGTAAGGCTTCTTTATACATTCTGGATATAAATCCCTGTATCAGATATAGTCAGTTCTTGGTATTTCTGGTAGTTATGGTCTATAAAGTCACCACAAACACTGAACCATTCATTGCTCCTGGAAAAGTATGTACATATATGCGCGTATCTCACATAGATTACAATCTTATTTCCTAAAAACAACTCTTCCAATAGCTTCCATTTTCTTTATTTTACAATAGGGAATAGGAGATTCAGAGAAATGTTAAGTAACTTGCCTGAGGCTGCCCCACTAATCCTCCCAAAGTTGGAGTTCATACCCCATCCAAACGGCTCAGGAGCAGAGCTTCTTGAATTGAACTGCACTGCCCCCTACTGTCTTCACCCGCAGATGATCTCTGTAAGAGAGCTGAGAAAAGAAGGCAGAGAGAGCCATGGCCTTGCTTGACCTTAGCTGGTAACTTTGCATCTCTTTCTCTGCTCTGCACGTGTCTGCAAATGACCAGGGCAAGCCCTGTGACTATTGAGTTGGAGGTTATAAATAAATTTTAGCAAGCAGTCCAGTTCACAAATATGGAATCCAGTTATAACGAGGATCCACTGTATATAGTTTGCAAATATTTTCTCCTATTCTGTTTATAAGTTGTTTTTCACTTTCTTTTTTTTTTTTTTAAATATATTTTATTGATTTTTTACAGAGCGGAAGGGAGAGAGATAGAGAGTTAGAAACATCGATGAGAGAGAAACATCGATCAGCTGCCTCCCGCACATCTCCTACTGGGGATGTGCCCACAACCCAGGTACATGCCCTTGACCGGAATCGAACCTGGGACCCTTCAGTCCGCAAGCTGAAGCTCTATCCACTGAGCCAAACCGGTTTCGGCGTTTTTCACTTTCTTGATGGTGTCTTTTAAAGCACAAAAGCTTTCCATTATTTTTTCTTTTGTCCCTTGGTGTCACGTCTAATGCTTTACCCTACCCAAGATCATGAACATTTACTCTTTTTGTTTGCTTCTAAGAGATGTATCGTTTTAGCTCTTACATTCAGGTCTAGGATGCATTTTAAGTTAATTTTTGAGTATGGTGTAAAGAAGGAGTCCAATTTCATTCTCTTCCATGGGGATATCCAGTTGTTCTACACCATTTGTTGAAAAGACTGTCTTGTCCCTCTGGAGTTGTTTTGGCACTCCTATCACGACCAATGGACCATAAATGTAAGGGTTTATTTTTTGGGCTTCAATTTAGTTCTATTGATCTACATTTCTTTTCTCATATTGTTTTGGTTAATATAGCTCTGTGGTAAGTTTTGAAAGTGAAAAATGTGAGTCTTCCCACATTGTTCTTTATATGGCATTTGAGTACTTTTCCAAACTTTTAGGTAGGGCAATGAGATTATTGAACTGAGCAGAGAACCTCACAATATAGAAGAATGCAATTTATAAGTTATATAATGTATGTTCCTTTAATAAAATGGAAATGCCCAGTTCCTATTGTCTTTTTCCAAATGCAGTTTTCTTCGCTACTGTGCTAATTCAGTCAGTTTCGTTATTGTTAAACAAGTGATGTGAAATGATGATTTTAAATGAATGATTTTCCTGAATCTTCTAGTGTTTAGATTAAGGTTGTTATTTTTTGTTTCTTTGTTTTTGTCCTGTTTAGGTAGGTGGAGAATTTTCAAACATTGTTATCCCCCAAATGAAGAAATTTGGAAGAATTGCTATATGTGGGGCCATCTCTACATACAATAGTACTCGCCCACTTCCCCCAGGTAATGAGCTTATGCACATGGTCAAAGCTGTAGGAAGACTAGACAAGGAGAAGATTCACATATATGGCATCGGATATTAATAAGATGTTAGTGACTATCAAAATATTTAAAAGACTTTGTGGTATTCTTGATGAAATAGTATTTATCAGCTAACATAGAGAAATAACAGGATCTGAACATATGGAACAAACATTATTATTATTATTATTATTATTGTTAAATATATTTTTATTGATTTCAGAGAGGAAGGTAGAAGGAGAGATAGAAGCATCAATGATGAGAGAGAATCATTGATTGGCTGCCTCCTGCACACCCTCTACTGGGGATGGAGCCGGCAACCCGGGCATATGTTCTGACCAGGAATTGACCGTGACCTCCTTGTTCATAGATTGACAGTCACTGAACCACGCCAGCCGGGCCAAACACATGTTATTAAAAGTTTTAGTTTTTACCTACTTCCTGAAAAAATGTAAAAAGACAGCTATGATTTTGGGTGGTAAAATGTCAGGGTTCTTCAGGATCTTCAGGATATTGCTGGAGGTGTGGGTATGGGTAGAAGGTGACTTGAGGTGGGTGAAGGGGAAAACAGGTTGCCATTTCCTTCAGACAGTCGTGGGCAGTGCTTCCTAGAGCAGCCGGCCACCCTGGCCTCACCAAACTGACAATTTCCTCTAAAAGGCAAAGGAGCATGCATGTCCCTCCCTCCATTCCTTGATGGTCCACGTTTAGTTTCTCCTGTGCCCTGCCATGCCTTCCGTCCCCCACTTCCTCACTCTCTTATGCTGAGAGAGCCCCTCCCACCTCCATGCCTATAAAGGTCTACAAATAGTGTCAATTAGAGAACTGGATTCATTAGGTCCCCATCTCTGAGAGACGTTGTACAGGCCTCCCATTTTACGCATGGGGAGATAAATGGCTGAGAGGACCAGAGACTCCTCAAATCCTATTATCAACACACTCAAAACAAAGACAGGTTTTCTGAACAATGCATATACAGCATCCTTTTCTGCTACAACAATTCTGTGTTGTTGGTGAGATTACAGGTTTACTGTGGTCAAAACAAAAGGAGAAAGAACAAGAAAGAATCTTCTAGATTATCATCATGATCTACGCAACCATACATAAACATTCTATGATAGGCTTGACTCCTTCCTGGGAATGAAACCTTACAGCTTTGCTAGTTAACAACATGCAACTTGCCCTGAGACAGGTGGGCGAGAGTGAAAGGGGCCGTGGAAGGACAACCTATATATTCCCTCTTGAGCTGTGAAAAATCAAAGACACTACCTTCTCCAAGAAGGAAACTCCAGGTTCACTTGGCAGTCTTATTGGTAGGGACCTTTCCCCCCCTATATTTTCCTAATTGATGCTTAGCTAGAATCATGAGACATCTGCCCGCCAACTGAGCAAAGCTTCAGGATGTCTTTCTTGACCACAGTCCAGATTGTCCAATTAGGACTCACAGGTGGGGAATGTCCAGCCTGAGAAATCATTTGGTCTGGCCCTGCCAAGGCATTAGGGATGAGTTAATTAAATGTTTGCCCAAAGATAGCAGGCTAATTTTTAAATTGGCAATTGTTTATGGCCCACAGATGATGTTATAAATATCCAAATGGCCCTTGGCAGAAAAGAGTTTCCCCACCTTGATAGGTGTAGCCAAATATTTTGGATAGAGTAACTTGATTTAGTTCTTTTTTGCAATTACTCTTTGGAAGTTCAGCTGTTCAAATAGGTCTTTGAGATGTTAGCTGGCCTTGTCCATTCCATTTTAATCAGATGGGATTCTGCCCTGCTTCTGATTTTCAGAAATTCTAACCTATTTCACTATTAAGATAGCTCAGAGGCAAGTAACTGTTTCCCCTAACTTTAAACTTTTTTTTTTTATCATTACCCAAGGATATTTTTTTCCCATTGATTTTTTAGAAAGTGAGTGGAAGGAAGAGAGGGGAGGGGAGGAGAGAGATAAATATCGATGTGAGAGAAACACATCAATTGGTTGCCTCCTGCTTGCACCCCAACCAGAGCCAGGAATGGAACCTGCAACCAAGGTACATGCCCAGAATCAAACCCAAGACCCTTTGGTCTACGGCTGACATTCTCACCACTGAGCAAACCAGCCAGGGCTATTTTCCGCCAACTTTAATGCCACATTTGTTGCCACATTTATTTTTTGTTCTCAATAAAGAAACCCACATTCCCACCAGAGTGGACAAGCTCAGAAATGGTATTTCATCCTCTTCCAAATGAGGATGCCAATCCATAACCCAAAAAGAATTATAGTTGGTGTGGGTCTTTTGAAGAAGCACCCTTTCTGTGACATCAATCTAGAATTTGGGTGTATCACTCTCTTATGTCACCCTGGTGTCTCGCTCATTTTGCATCTGTTTCTTTTAGTTCAGGATGAAGCCTTATTTTTTCTGACTGCTAATATTACTTTCTTCAAAGTAGTAAGTGGGAACTTTTAAGCTTGAGTAATGGCAGTTATCAAAGATGCTGAAATAGACTGTCGCTTCTAACTGAACCTGACTTCCTGGAACTTGTAAGACTATACTCAGGTGTCATTCCCTCAGTGTCTGGTCACTTAAGATCCTTGGGAAAAGAAACCAGGCAATCATACAACCTTTGCTCTCTCACACAGAACAGTACTATCTTACAGGCAGCAGGGTAGCCTTGTGCTTTTTCTAGACCAGTGGTCGGCAAACTCATTTGTCAACAGAGCCAAATATCAACAGTACAACGATTGAATTTCTTTTGAGAGCCAAATTTTTTTAAACTTAAACTATATAGGTAGGTACATTGTTATTAACTTAATTAGGGTACTCCTAAGGCTTAGGAAGAGCCACACTCAAGGGGCCAAAGAGCCGCATGTGGCTCGCGAGCCGCAGTTTGCCGGCCACAGTTCTAGACTGGTGGTTCTCAAAGTGTGAGCCCAGGACCAGCAGCATCACCGTCTCCTGGGAACGTATTAGAAATACAAATTCTTGGCGCCTACTCCATAGCCACAATCAGAAGTTGGGGGAGGGACCCAGCAATTTGACAAGCCCTGCACCTGATTCTGATACACACCGAAGTGTGAGACCCCACTGTTCAGGCTAACTCTTGGTTCCTGAAATGGCGGGGACAAAGGCAGGCATGGGAGCTGTTGAGCCTCTCTATCTCTTTTGTTGGCTCTTAGTCCAGGGGTGGACACTAGTTGTTTTGCATCTCCTCTGAGTACAGAACAGAAGGAGATGGCTTTATGCCATAGAATGACTGCATTAAGCCACCAAGAAGAACCGCTAAGTACTGGGAATGTGAGGGTATTCATTCTTGAGTGGTGCAGAAATGTGTCCATCTTCAGGACCTCTTTCTATTCTATAGAACTGTTTGGGAAGTTTGAGGTGGGCCTTGCTTCTGGCACGTCCAGAATGACCATTCTCTGGCTTCGTGACCTGTGCGAGGACTCCACGTGTGTTTCCTATTGCTGCTGTAACAAATGACCACAAACTTGGTGGCTTAAACCAACACACATTTATTGTCTTATAGTTCTGGAGGTCAGAAGTCTAACATGAGTCAGCAGGGCTGTGTTCCCTCTGAAGGCTCCAGAAGAGAGTCTGTTTCTTTGCCTTTTCTAGCTCTAGAGGCTGCCTGCATTTCCTGGCTCCTGGCCCCTTCCTCCATCTTCAAAGCCAACAGCCTAAAATCATCACAATCTCTCTTTCTCTCTGATCTCTGCTTCCATCATCACATTTTTTCCAGGACTTTGACTTTTTTTCATCCTCCTTTCCCTTATAAGGACCCTTGTGCTTATTCTGGGCCCACCTATATGCTACCCCAAAATTCCCCCACCTCAAGTTCTTAATCAGATCTGCAAAGTCCCTTTTGCTCTGTAAGGTAACATCTTCACAGGGTTCTGGGAATTAGGATGTGGACATCTCGGGGCCATTATTCTGCCTACCACAGAGTTGACTGGTGGGCAGCCCTGTGGATCAGAAAAGAGTGAAGGCAATGGAAGGGGGATCAGTAAGATAACAGTCAGTACTTGTTTTCACCATGGCCACCTCCCTGGACCCTGTCGCCCCAATGTGCCCTTTTCTTCACAGGTCCCTCCCCAGGGGCCATTATCTATCAGGAACTCCGCATGGAAGGGTTCCTCGTCAGCCGCTGGAAAAATGACCACCAGAAGGCTCTGAACGAATTGATGAAATGGGTCTCAGAGGTAAGGGGCTCCAGAGCCACTCCCTCCAATTGTACACCAGATCCCATTCCCCTGTGATGCTGTGGATACATCTTCACATACATCTCACTGCTCCCTATTTCATAGCAAAATACCCACAAGTGTTGTCTGCAGTTCCTCTCTTTCCGTTCTTTCTTAGATCCACACATCAGGCTTTTGCACTGCTCACTGGGCCTCTTTTCTTCTCTGTCCATCCCTTAGTTAGCTCATCCAGGCTCGTGGTTTTTTGTTTGTTTGTTTTTTGTGGGTTTTTGTTGTTGTTGTTAATCATTACCTGAGGATATTTTCCCATTGATTTTCCCATTGAGGATATTTTCCCGTCTCCCACCATGAGAATATAACCTCTATGCAGAGAGTGGAAGGGAGAGAAAGAGACAGAGAGAGAAACATCAATGTGAGAGAGACACAGGACTGGTTGCCTTTGTCTTCACACATGCCCCAACTAGAGCCAGGGATGGAGCCTGCAACTAAGGTATATGCCCTTGACCAGAATCGACGCTTTCCTCCAAGCCAAACCGGCTAGAGCCAGGCTCACGGTTTTACATGTAGGTAGGCTGACAGTTCCTGAATGTCTGTCTCCTACCTGCACCTCTCCCAAGCTCTAGACTGCTTGACAGCTGCACTTGAATGTGGGATACACACCTTCGACTTAACATGTCGAAAACGAGCTATGTTTTGATCTTTCCTGCCAAACCTGCCCCCTTGATAGACCTCACCATCTCAGTTATGGCAGTTTTACCCTGCCAGTTGCTCAGTCCAAAAACCTTGAAATCATCTTTGATTCCTTTCTTTCTCTCATTCATATCCATGTCTAACCTGTTGGAAAATTCTGGTGGCTCACCAGAATGCATACATACAGAATCTGACCACACCTCCCACCTCCTTTGCTACCGCCCTGGTCCAGGCCACCACTTGTCTAGGATGTTGTGTCAGCTTCCATCTGGTGTCCCACCTTTGTGCCCTTACAGACAATTCCCAACACAGCAGCCAGAGTGATCTTTTAAAGCACAAATCAAGCCATGTCATTCTTATGCTCAAACCTTTGCAGAAGGCCCCATTTCACTTAGAATAAAACTTACAAGGCTATCAGCCATCTAGCCCCCATTACCTCTCTAATTTCATTTCTTAGTGTTTCCTCACTTTGCTCATCTACGCAATCCCTCCCCTTACCTCTCTAACCCTCTGTAACTGCTCAATTCTCGCACCTCCTTTAAGTCTTTGCTAAAAACTGCCTTCTGAATGAACTTTTACAGTGACCCTATTTTAAATTGTAATCCCCCTTCATTCTTGCGCCTCCTTTTCGTTTACCCATACAATTATCATCTTTCAATGTGACTTATATTACAATTCACTTCTTTAATTATTGCCCGTCTCCCACCATGAGAATATAACCTCTATGCAGGCAGCATTGTTCATGCATTTTGTTTGCTGATGTATCCTTAGCACCTAGAGTGTCTGCATCAATGTAGGCATTAGATGAATATTGCCGAATGGACGAGGGGCATATATTTGTGCCATAGCTCTCCAGGTCCTACAGTAGAGCCTTCTGACAGCCATGCCTTTAGACGAGGAAGAAGCCAGCCAATCCTTGTCCTGTGCTGTGATCATTTTCCCGCCATGTAGAATGTTAGTCAATAGAGATCTGAATAAACAAGGTACATTATTTTACTTTTTAGAGGGAGACAGTGCTATCACACTTTCTAATTCCTGGCTTTACGATCATCTCCCAATTCAAAGAAGTAAACTGCTTCTCTGGCAACCATTGGAGGTTGGCATTTTTCCCAGCTAACACTTGTAGTGCTGGGCTGGGCTCATTCCAGGAAGCTGGGAAGTGTGGAATTATTTTTAAGTTCCCCGTGTGTAGCCGCTTTATCCCTGTTGGTGAAATTGAATCTAGCGCTACCTCAGTCACAGCTGACAGCAAGAAACCACCGTGCTGATGCCCCTAATGCAACCCTCTAACAAAGTGAACCTAATTATAGTTTTAAGTAACTAGTGAATTAGCCTAATTTCTCATCTACATTTTTTCCTCATCCCCTTTTTAAAATATTTTATTTTAGAATAATTTTAGATTTACAGAAAAATCAGAGTTCCCATATAACCTATTATTAACATTTAATATTAGTATTCATCCTCTACTTTTAACATTTATTTATTTATTTAAATATATTTCCATCTGTTTCAGAGAGGGAGAGGGAGAGAGAACCATCGATCAGCTGCCTCCTGCACACCCCCTACCGGGGATCGAGCCGCAACCCAGGCATATGTCCCTGACCAGAATCAAACCCGTGACCCCTCAGTCCGCAGGCTGACGCTCTCTCCACCGAGCCAAGCCGGCCAGGGCTACTTTCAACCTTTAAACCAGATTATAGCTTTCAACTCTTTCCAGGTTCTTTGCCTCTTCAAGAGCAGGAATGAGCTTGGACTTTCTAGTCAAGGGTGCAATTCCCAGTTTTCCTACTTAATAGTTGAGTGACCTCAAGCAAATGGTCCCTCCGTAAGTCCATAAAGGGTGCTACACTATCACTGGAATACATTAGGGTAAAAATGGTATCAGTAACTCAGGTCTCTACATAAGACCCCTTAAAAAATCTTAAAAATGTGAATTAATCCCACTCAGTAACCTGTGTCTTGTAGGAGAAAGAATGAAAATCCTTCCTCACTAAATGAACCCTTCCCTCCCAGATTCCTAAATGAATGTTAAGCACACATTAACAGAACCTTGGCTTGAAGAGAAGACAGATCATCAAGGTGCCATGGTACTTACATTTCCTGAACAGGCTCTGCCTCCTCAGGGTTCAAAGAAAAGCATTGAGGCTATGTCCTAGGAAGGATGAGCGCAGATCACACCCTAAAGGGTGCGCCTTTCTCCAGCTACTTTCACCTCTTCTGAGATCATTACATTATAAAACTTTTCATATAACTTACTTAGAGATTGCTTAAGCACTTCCTTGTGACATTTCTCCTATTGCTGGGCTGTGATCTGGTGCCTGTTATGAAGTTCCTATTGTACTTTGCAATCTGTCACATGCACTGTGTGTGTGGATCGTGCCCCAAGGGGACGCAAGTTCACAGAGCGGAGGGGTTTCCAGCTGTCGTTCCCAGGGTCCTGTGATGTACCTGATAAATCTGTTGCTACAATGAGAAGAGTATATCATTTAGAATATGATATTAACCTATTACATTTGTTGTTGTTTTGATGCAGGGTAAAATCCAGTACGAGGAATACGTCACTGAAGGATTTGAGAACATGCCAGCTGCATTTATGGGAATGCTGAAAGGAGATAATTTGGGGAAAACAATAGTGAAAGCATGAAAAAAAATGACACATAGAACCTAGGAATCATTTGATTACATAATTTCTTTTTAACCATTTAGTAAAAATGTATGCTGCCCTCTTTAATAAATAGTGGTTGTTGCCCTAACTGGTTTGGCTTGGTGGATAGAGCGTCGGCCTGCCGACTCAAGGGTCCCAGGTTCGATTCTGGTCAAGGGCATGTACCTTGGTTGCGGGCACATACCCAGTAGGGAGTGTGCAGGAGGCAGCTGATCGATGTTTCTCTCATTGGTGTTTCTAACTCTCTATCCCTCTCCCTTCCTCTCTGTAAAAAAATCAATAAAATATATATATAAAAAAAGTGTTGTGATGAGTTTGATCTACCTAATAAAGTACATGTAAATAGTATGTGATTAGCAATAGAGAATGGACATTTCATAGTGAACAGCAGCCAGTCACCTCACATCAGATAATGCTCCAGTTCTTGCTTTCCCTGCTTCAGGGACCTTGGAGGTGATATGTTCGAGATGGCCTCGCTACAAATATTGGAAAGCAATAAATGTTGGAAGGCTGCCAAGGAAATAAGCTTTTATTGAATTAAGCTACTTTGATTTTGAGGATCTCTGTGGCTAGCATTGCTTACCCGAACTCTGTACTGTCCAATATGGTAGCCATTTAAGACTACTGAGAACTGGAAATACGGATAGCACTACATTTCAAGATTTTAAAAAACAACAACAAAGCACAGTTAATATTTCTCCATTAAACACAACTTTATTGTTTTGGTAGAACTACAATTCATTGTAACTTGTGTAGCATAGGACATGACTGTTGTATTGTAATACTTGTACAGGAATGTGCATTATTTCTAGCATTACAGATAAACACTTCACCATCTAGTCAGTAGTCACAGACAGATTCAGTTCAGATAACTGTTTTCTATGCACTGAAGTAACATCACAATGTCTTTACGTGCGTATTTTACGTACACAGCACAAGTTAAGGTACACCTATGCAGACAGCACAAGTTTTAGCAATACTGATGTAAATCATAATTGTAAACTGAGACACTTACTACTTTAATTATAATTGTTTTCTAGGTTAAAAATACAGAAAAATATTTAATTTTTAAATGAAGGCAGATTACTAGGCAGAATTCAGTGCAATACAGAAGCTAGTACTACAACTAGTACAGTAAAAAAAGAGTGGAAGAGGGCATAGTACACATTCAATGATGAAAGGCAACTGCAATTTACTGCAGGCATAGCAAATGGAAAAGCTATTTGTTGTATACCAAAGTGCTAAAGATACCACACTAGACAATATTTAAGACAATACCTAATATTAGTCACTTTTCAGCAACAATCTAGTGAGTTCGATAAGTACACTCCTAAGTCAAAAAAGAAGCCAAGAAATTAGTCATAGGAGATGAGAACTAAATTTCCAACAAAATATTAAACAAATTTTTAACAGGATTTGAGTTTGTAAATTTAGCCAGCTCTAAAATAATATCAATTTTCACACACAAACAAAAAGAATCTTAGATGGAGAGATGATGAAAAGAAATTATTTTAGGTTGATTTAGTCAGAAGTTTATGAGGAAGAGACTTAAAAAGATATTTATAAATACTGAAAACTTCAATCCTTTAAATAATTTTGCTCATAGAATACAAGAAGTTTCTGATGATATCAAAGACCAATTGATTCAAAATTTGAAAAATTACAAGAATTTATCTTCAGCTTTAAATGAGTTTTGTATCAAAAGACAGCCCCATGAAAACTTTGGGTATATTCCATCTCAAAGAACATCCAAATTTACAAAGAAATGTCAATTCACTACCTAAAAATTCACTCAGGACAGAAATTTTTGACAATTTTCCATCTATCAAAGAAGAATTTCAGCTAGAGATAGAAAAATTTGTTTCCATTGTAAGAGGAACTCTAGCTATATAAAGTCAAAAGACCAGCCATATTGGCATTTTAAAGCAAGAGAATGGTGTTTACCTCTTTGCTTTGTTCCACTGTCTCATACTGACTATATTTGTGCTCAGTTTTTTGAAGCAGACTCCAAAAAAGGAGTTATAATGCTAAGATTCTTCAGTATATTGGTGGAAATGCTATACAATAATAATTGCCCATTTATGGGACTGTACTGAAACTATGGAACTCCGAAAAGAAAACACGGGGGTGGGGGATGGAGATTTCATGACATTGGATTTGAGAATGATTTCTTGGACATGACACCAAAAGCACAGGAGAAAAATAAGCAAAAATAGGCAAATGGGACTACATCAAACTTAAAACCTTCTGTGCAACAAAGGAAATAGCGCCAAGAAAATGCAAAATGTTCCAATGGAACCAATGGAATGGCAGAAGACACTCAAAAATCATAAATAAGGGGATAATATCTAGAATAAATAAAAACAGCTGAAATTCAAAAACAAAAGCTTGATTAAATAATGGGCAAAGGACTTAGACAATTCCCTTAAGATATACACATGGTTAACAAGCATATAAAAAGATTTTCAACATCACTAATCATCAGGGAAGTGCAAATCAAGAACACATCTGTTAGAATGGCCACTATCAAAAATATAGAAAATAATATGGGTTGCTAGGATGCAAAGAAACCCTTCTGCATTGTTGGTAAGAATGTAAAATGGTGCAGCTGCTATGGAAAACAGCATGGAGGTTCCTCAAAAAGTTAAAAATTGAATTACCAAATAATTCAGCAATCCCACTTCTGGGAATATATCCAAAAGACTGATAATAGATTTTGAAGAGATATTTGCACACCCATATTCATAGTAGCATTATTTACAATAGCCAAGAGGTAGATGCAACCTAAATGTGTACTGATGGATGAATGCATAAAAAAAAATGTAGTGTAGCCCTAGTCGGTTTAGCTCAGTGGATAGAGTGTCAACCTGCCGACTGAAGGGTCCCAGGTCCGGGTTGCAGACTCAATCCCTGGTGGGGGGGCCTGCAGGAGGCAGCCGATCAATGATTCTCTCTCATCATTGATATTTCTACCTCTCCCTCCCTCTCCCTTCTTCTCTGAAATCAATAAAAATGTTTTTTTTTAAGTGGTTGAAACATACAATGGAATATTACTCAGCCTTAAAAAAGGAAATGCTATCATACACTACAAGGATTAAACTTGAGGACATCCAGCCAATTCCACTTCAAGAACTGAAAGCAGGGATTCAAATAGGTATTTGTACACCACTGTTCATATCAGTGTTATTAAAAATAGCCAAAATAGTAGAAATAACTAAATGTCTACCAACAGAAGAATGGGTGAACAAAAAGCAGTATATACATACAATGGAATCTTATTCAGCCTTAAAAAGGAATGAAATTCTGATACATATTACATGAACCTTAAAAACATGTGAAGTGCAACAAGCCAGGCACAAAAGAACAAATATTGATGAATCTATTTATATGAGGTACCTAGAAGAGTCAAATTCATAAGAAACAGAAAGCAGGATAGTGGTTACTGGGGGCTTGGGAGAGGGAAGAGTGGGGAGTTACTGGTAAATGAGTAGAGTTTCAGTTTGGGATGATGGAAAATTTCTGGAGATGAATATGACGACTGCACAACAATGTGAATGTATTTAATGCCACTGAATAGTACACCCAGAAAGGATTAAAAAGGTCTTTTTCACATTCTGTATTTTGACCACATTAAAAACAATTCTAAAATAAGTTAAGAAAGGAAACTCGTTGACAGGAGAAGCCTCGTCTTGTGGTGTGACTTTAAAGAAATGTCTTCAATAGAAACCCATTAAAACCTTTTTTAAAGCAAGGTCGTCATTTTAAAGTACTTTACACATTTAATTCTTTCTATACTTTTTTTTTTTTTTTTTTACAGAAAAACAAGCTAGGGTTTAGATAAACTAGGTTTTATATCACCTAAAAGAAAAACTAACAAGGGTTTATATCTTTTCAGAGAAAAACAAACCAGGGTTTTTATCTTTAAAAAAAACACCCAAATAAACAAACAAACAAACAAAAACCCAACCACCCTAAACCAGGTAAATGATGCTCATAAGCCATAGTCCTTTAGGGCTAAATGTCACTGGTTGGTCTCTTTAGCAATAAGTATGCAGATCAATTTATCACACAGCAGTATCTGAACTACAAGCTTTGGGGGAGGGCACAAGGAAGAAACCAAACATTATCCAGAGGTAGCAATGCACACCTAAACCCACTAAATCACAGCAAATACTGCTGCATCTCAGATGATCATGTGGATCTCTTTGCTTTGATAAATTGAAAGTTTTTTGCTTTAGCTCTGTTTTTATACACACTGCCTCCAATTTCAACTTTAGCAGCTCTGCACCACTGTTGAGTCAGTGGGGCTCCTCTAGAACCTTATGACCTGAGACCCAAATCTAACCGACTTAGGGTTTTTATTTCCCGGTTAACCCATTGTACGCCACAAGCATCTGTAGACACAAGTGGTGGACCTTCCCCTACACGCCACCTACGTCTATAAAAAAAAAAAGAAAAAAATGTTTTCCCTAAGTGGCAGCCCTGACCAACTTTAAAATCATTTTTTGTGAGAATTTTCACCTGAAAATATTCAAGAACACCCGAATTGTGAGTAACATATTTATTTTTATAATATTCATTGCAAATTTATTCTTTAAATTAAATTTAAAACATCGTGGCATGTGGGGATGGTTTCCGTTTTGGACACATGGTAGTTAACTGGCTAAGTTAGGAACTATTATTCAGACTCCACCAATGAAATTAGTAAGGAATAATCCACTAATATCTGTATTCTTCATTCCTTTCAGGTCTAATTTCACAACAGAAAACTTAAGTGAAAATTTGTTATAATTTCTACATTCCTTTCCTCAATTTTATTTACTATCAATGGAGTCTCTTTCGATGATAGAATATGTATTCTCCAAATGGTAGGAAATCGGAATATCAAATTCCTACTGTGGGCAAGTCAGGTTGCATGACTGAGAGAACTTGGCAAGTAGAAGAATAGATTCCCTATCTAAAGGTGGAAGCGGCTGCCCCAACCAACCTTTCTTATGAAATAAGGCCTTAGTGTTGTCATCCCTTACATTCTTCAAGACTAGCCTTTTTAAGTATGAAATTTCCTATTTTAAATAATGATGGCAACTAATCACACACACACACACACACACACACACACACACGCGCGCTTACCATGCAGACCAACTATGACATCTCAAGGGCCCAACTTTAGCTTGTGACCTTTGCCATACAGAATATTTATACTCTACTGACAGGAAGCTGTACTCAGTACAGGCAAAAATTAAAAAAATAAAACTATTTTGCAAAAGGCAACCCGTTCAGAATAGCTGTTTCCAGCACCCGTTTCCTCTCACCCTCACCACCCCCAATCTATTTTCCTAAGACTGTAACTCTCATGTCTGAGATGGCTCAGGTGCATGTCCCTAGACCCCAATCCTCTCAGCCAATGCTCAAAGGAAAAACAAGTTAGGTGTTTTGTTCAATTAAAACATTCCCTGAAGGCAACCTTGTTTCAGCTTCACTGACTTGTTCCTGTTTACAGTGTTCTAGCATCAAGTATTCAAGGCATCCCGTATTCAAAAAGGGTACTATATTCTCACTGCCAGAAGTTTAGTATCCTAAATCATTTTCTACGACAGAAACTTGAAAATTCCAATGAATCAAAAACATTTAACTTATGCCCTAGCTGGTATGGCTCAGTGGATAGAGTGTTGGTCTGCGGACCAAAGGGTTCTGGGTTCAATTCCCATCAAGAGCACGTACTTAGGTTGCAGGCTCCTCCACGGCCTGAGCCCTGGTCAGGGCACATGCAGGAGGCAACCAGTTGATGTGTTTCTCTCACATCGATGTTTCTCTCTGTTTTTCCCTCTCTCTTCCACTCTCCCTAAAAATCAATGGAAAAATATCCTCGGGTGAGGATTAACAAAATAAATAAATAAATAATTTTAACTTATGTCTACAGCTTCAGAAAATTTAAGGTACAAAAAACAACAACCCCAACTTAGAAATTATTAGTTCCAACCCTTCATTCCATCAGTTCAAAAACAAATTCAGAAAGGTTATATAGTAGATTGGTTGGAAACTGGGACAGAACCCAGGTTATCTGACTCCAACCAAGTTTTCTATTACACTACATGGGAGTGGAGGGGGAAAGCAGAAGAGAGGGAAATCTTCTGAAATGGTTAAAAAGGTAGGTTCTGGGTACCCCCTCCCCTGCTATTTAAATTCATATTTGACCTTTTACAATAATTTCACATCTCGTACTATTTTCACTTTCCACATGACTTTTCCAGCCCTAACTACTATCTCCCAAAAATTAACATTCTTACAAAGAAGGATGAATGGGGGAAAGTCTATTTTTCCTAGCTGCCAACCCATCAAAGTTGCAGCTACTAATCAATGTGGTGGCAATTTATATCCAGATTTCTAATAAGGAACAGTTTTGATTAACTTTCCTCCCACCTTGCTATAGTTCAAGAATTACTCTCCAGAGTGAAATCCCCGATGTCTGATGAGGCCTGAATTACTTTTGAATGTCTTCTTACATTCCTTACATTCATATTCTTTCCTTCCAGTATGAATTTTTAGGTGCTCTACAAGGATTGAGCTTCTACTAAAGGTTGCTCCACAATAGTCACATTCATAGGGTTTCTCTCCAGTATGAGTGCGATAATGTTCATTAAGTGATGAGCTCTGACTGAAGGATTTTCCACATTCTTTACATTTATAAGGTTTCACACCAGTATGAATTCGCTGATGACGACTAAGGAGAGAATGGGTAGGGAAGGCTTTCTCACACTGACTACATTTGTAGGGTTTTTCTCCTGAATGAAGTCGCTGATGATAAATTACAGATGTAAAATGGCTGAAAGTCATTCCACAATCATTACACAGGTATGGTTTTTCTCCAGTATGAATTCTCTGATGTCGGGTAAGGCAAGAATTCTGTCTAAAGGCTTTTCCACATTCAGTACATTTATAGGGTTTCTCTCCAGTATGAATTCTCTGATGCTTGGAAAGGGATGAGCTATGACTAAAGGATTTGCCACAGTCATTACATGTATAGGGTTTTTCTCCAGTATGAATTCGCTGATGTTGAATAAGAGATGAATTGTCACTAAAGGGTCTCCCACATTCTTTACATTTATAGGGTTTTTCTCCAGTATGAATTCGCTGATGTTTAATGAGGTGGGCAGTTAGGGTGAAACCTTTTCCACAATCATCACATTTGAAGGGTTTCTCTCCACTATGAGCTCTACGACGGGGTGTGAAGGATACACTCTTACTGAAAGCTTTCCCACAATCATAGCACATAGAGGGTTTTCCACCAAGGTAAAGTTTCTGCTGTTTGCTCAATGTGGTACTATAATCAAAGGATTTTCCACATCTGCTACATTTAGGGGATTTTTCTCCAGTCTCTGTTCCCTCATCTTTATTCGAGGTTGTATCCTGATATTTACTTTTCCGACATTTCTCACATATAGGGGTTTTTCGTCTCTTAACAAGGGATAAGCTTTGAGTGAAGTCTATCCCACAGTTACTGCACTTCTGGGGCTTGGTACCCATATAAATTTTCGGATGTTTCTGATGTTTAGTAAGAGATGAAGAGTGACTTAAGACTTTCCTGCCTTCCTTACGTTTCCGTGGCTTCTCTCCAGTGTGCTCTTTGCGGTTCATAACAAGGTCTGAATGAAAACTAAAGCGTTTCTTGCATTCATTATACTTCCGAGATTTCTTCCGTAAGTAGACTCTCAGATGCTTAACTAAATCCGAAGTTTCCTTGGCATTACTTGCAGAGGGGCCCTTTTCTGAGTCAAATTCCTCACCCTTACTGCCTCTCCCATGAGTTTTCTTTTGTGTGCCTGCTACTTTCGAACATTCCTTATTGCTACGGCCCTTCTCTAATCTGCCGCGTTTGGAGGATTCTCCCATCAAGCCATAATCACCACACATGAAGTAGCTATCTATTGTTTTTTCTAAAGTCGATTCGTCCATAAGAACATCTTGATTTTGAACAGATTTCTCCAATTCACCTCTAGGTTCACACTCTAAAAGAAATAACACAGAATATTTCCTGTGTGCAATAAAGGAAGGTGCTGTATTTGGGACTAAAATAGGAATAGGGGCAGTAATGACTATGAGGATTCTGACTTGGACAATTCTCAAGTACACTCTATAAAACAAGGAAGGGGAAGTGATATAAAGAAAATAGGTAAACATAGGGGTTAGGAAAAATATTGAGGAAGATGAAAAGTTTGTGCTTTATCGTTAGAAATGCAAGTTTTAACCTCCATTTCAAATTTTGAAAACAGGCTCAAACTTATTCTTCCTGTACCCAACATTCCTTTTTCAAACAATATTAATATTAGTGCAAACATTTATTGAATACTTACCAAATGCCAGGCCAAATATCAAATACTTTACTTGTATTTCACTTAATCTTCACAACAGCTCTATGAAATAAACCCTATTATTATCTCTGTCTTGTGAATGTGACAAGTAGGTACATAGAATATAAGTAGCTTGCCCAAGGCCACATGTATTATAAGTGGCAGTGTCAGATTTTTAACCTAGTCTGACACTAAAGCCCAGGCTTTTGATCCCTATACTATATTGTTTCTTCTCAAAGCAGTCAAATAGTACTAAGTTTATAGGTATGCTATGCAATAACACCTATGCTAGACTTTCAAAGGTAACCACAATCTGGCCCTATCAACCTATGGATACTTTAATCAGGCATCCATTTACTGTTCCTAATATACTACAGCATTTTCAATCCTATTCTTTTATTTTTTTAAAGAAATTTTACTGATTTTTAAAGAGAGAGGAAAGAAGAAGAAGAGAAAGAGAGAGAGAAACATCGATGTGAGAGGGAAACAATGATCAGCTGCCTCCTGCACACTCCCTACCAGGGATGGAGCCACAACAGAGGCATGTATCCTGATCGGAAATTGAACAGGTAACCTTTTATGCATGGGATGATGCCCAGCCAACTGAACCACACCAGCTAGGGCTCAATTCTATTCTTTTAGTGTTAACACTTCACACTACTTAGAACAGGGGAGTGCAAACTTTTTGACTCGAGGGCCACAATGGGTTCTTAAACTGGACCGGAGGGCTGGAACAAAAGCATGGATGGAGTGTTTGTGTGAACTAATATAAATTCAAAGTAAACATCATTACATAAAAGGGTACGGTCTTTTTTTTTTTTTAGTTTTATTCATTTCAAACGGGTCGGATCTGGCCCGCGGGCTGTAGTTCGCCCACAGCTGACTTAGAATGTAATTCCACAGTACCTTTACTCTCACAAATACATAAATTTGACAGGGTCTAGGGTTCAAGTCGCACAATCTCCACAGGGCCTTTTCTAGTACTATACTCTTTATACCCTTCTCCAAACTTTGAATTCATTTACTAACCATATCATCATCCTGACTCTTTTATATATATATATATATATATATATATATATATATATATATATATATATATTATTGATTTTTTACAGAGAGGAAGGGAGAGAGATAGAGAGTTAGAAACATCGATGAGAGAGAAACATCGATCAGCTGCCTCCTGCACATCTCCTACTGGGGATGTGCCCGCAACCCAGGTACATGCCCTTGACCAGAATAGAACCTGGGACCTTTCAGTCCACAGGCCGACGCTCTATCCACTGAGCCAAACCGGTTTCGGCATCATCCTGACTCTTAATTATGAGATTACACTGTCACTTTTATAAAACTGTAAACAGAAAACTAACTATAAAACACAAAATTCTACTACCCAAAAATTAACAATTATTAATAACTGTGTATTTTCTTCTAGAAATTGCTCTATATTTTAGATAGAAAAATATGCATAATATATAGGCTTACTTTCCTTGTTCAAAATTTTTTCCCATCTCACTGGTCAGTCTTCATAAAAATAATTTTAATCAGTTACATAACAACTAATTCTATATTATTATATTTATGTGTTAATATAACATATATTAGCTTATTAACTTTGAATGTTTATCAGATGATTAATATTTCCTCAAAAGAGGAATCATAAAAATAGAATTATTGAACTAAAGGGTAGAAAAGTTATACTATCACATGAAGTATGACGAGCAGAAGTACCTGAGTACTCATATCCAGTCAAATGATCTTTCTTTAAATCTTTGTGAATATGATTTATAAAAAATAGTATTGCTGCTTTAAATGTGTATTTCATCATTGCTCAGTTGGTTGGGCATTGTACTGTGCAGAGGGGTTAAAGGTTTATTCCGTCAGGTCACATGCCCAGGTTGGTGGCTTGATCTCAGGTAGGGGGTGTGCAGGAGGCAGCCAATTGATGTTTTGCTCTCACATTGATGTTTTTCTCTCTCTCTCTCCCTTCCTCTCTCTCCAAAAATCAATTTTAAAAAATCTTAAAAAGAAAAATATGGAGGAGAACCAAGATGGCGGCATAGGTTAATGCCGGAGTTTGCTGCTTTGAACAACTACTTCAAAAGTGAAACTAAAAGACTGAACAGACATCACCCAGAACCACAGGAACGCTGGCTGAGTGGAAGTCCTACAACTAGGAGGAAAGAGAAACGCATACGGACACTCAGAGGAGGCGCAGTACTGAAGTCAAATTCTGAGGTGTGGAGTGCGCGGAGCGGGCTGGCGGCGGAGGGCGCGGTTGTTGTTTTCAATCGGGAGGGAGTCACAGACTCTGAGCTCCAGATACAGGCGAGTCTTTAGGGACCCAGACTCAAACGGGACTGTCTGGCTTCGGTCAGAGCGAGTGCAGCTATCTCTCTGAGCTTTGCAGCGGGTGCTGGGACTCAGAGAGGCAGAGCCCCTACGGACAGGACTGAGAGCCGCCATAACTGCTCTCTCCGGCCCACCGTGTTGATCCTGTGCGACCCGCCCCGCCCAAGCCCTGCACAGAGGCACTTGCCGGATAGCCTCAGGCAAAGGCTAGATTAGCACCTCCCTAGAGGACAGAAGTTCTCTCACTGCTGACACAGCTGATTCTCATAGCCACTTGGCCTGGAGGTCAAACCCTCCCTGGAATTAGCTACAACAATCAAGATTTAACTATAAGACTGCGAACAAAGACCACTAGGGGGTGCACCAAGGAAGCATAACAAAATGCGGAGACAAAGAAACAGGACAAAATTGTCAAAGGAAGATATAGAGTTCAGAACCACGCTTTTAAGGTCTCTCAAGAACTGTTTAGAAGCTGCCGATAAACTTAATGAGATCTACATGAAAACTAATAAGACCCTCGATCTTATATTGGGGAACCAACTAGAAATTAAGCATACACGGACTGAAATAACGAATATTATACAGACGCCCGACAGCAGACCAGAGGAGCGCAAGAATCAAGTCAATGATTTGAAATGCGAGGAAGCAAAAAACATCCAACCGGAAAAGCAAAATGAAAAAAGAATCCAAAAATGCGAGGATAGTGTAAGGAGCCTCTGGGACAGCTTCAAGCGTACCAACATCAGAATTATAGGGGTGCCAGAAGACGAGAGAGACCAAGATATTGAAAACCTATTTGAAGAAATCATGACAGAAAACTTCCCCCACCTGGTGAAAGAAATGGACTTACAGGTCCAAGAAGCGCGGAGAACCCCAAACAAAAGGAATCCAAAGAGGACCACACCAAGACACATCATAATTAAAATGCCAAGAGCAAAAGATAAAGAGAGAATCTTAAAAACAGCAAGAGAAAGAAACTCAGTTACCTACAAGGGAATACCCATACGACTGTCAGCTGATTTCTCAACAGAAACTTTGCAGGCCAGAAGGGAGTGGCAAGAAATATTCAAAGTGATGAATACCAAGAACCTACAACCAAGATTACTTTATCCAGCAAAGCTATCATTCAGAATTGAAGGTCAGATAAAGAGCTTCACAGATAAGGAAAAGCTAAAGGAGTTCATCACCACCAAACCAGGATTATATGAAATGCTGAAAGGTATCCTTTAAGAAGAGGAAGAGGAAGAAAAAGGTAAAGATACAAATTATGAACAACAAATATGCATCTATCAACAAGTGAATCTAAGAATCAAGTGAATAAATAATCTGATGAACAGAATGAACTGTTGATTATAACAGAATCAGGGACATAGAAAGGGAATGGACTGACTATTCTTGGGGGGGAAAGGGGTGTGGGAGATGTGGGAAGAGACTGGACAAAAATCGTGCACCTATGGATGAGGACAGTGGGTGGGGAGTGAGGGCGGAGGGTGGGGCGGGAACTGGGAGGAGGGGAGTTATGGGGGGAAAAAAAAAGAGGAACAAATGTAATAATCTGAACAATAAAGATTTAATTAAAAAAAATCAAAAAAGAAAAAGAAAAATATGCATATTTCATTCTTGACCAGTGACTTAGAGCATTATTTTCATGTCTATAGCTATTTAAATTTTAATTTTCTCGGTTATTTTTAATTTTATCAGCTATCTGCTCAAATTCTTTGCCTATGTTTCTAATAGACTCAGTGTTTCTTATTGTTTTACATGAGCTTTTAATAAATTATGGCTATTGACTCTGCTTTGCTTGTCAAAAACTTTTTTCCTCCAGTCTGTTATAAAATGACTTTTAGACAAGTTGTACATATAAATGATGCTTCTTTTATATAAGAGGGAATGACATATATTTGTACCAATATAGACTTTTACCTGCTAGATTTTTAGAATACAAAACATTTTTAGAATCCATTTTTGGAATTACTCTCCCAAATGCTACTTAAACATAAGGCAATTGCTGTCCTTATGGAAATAGCCAATAGGTTGTCTAAAATGAATGGTTAAGAAGATGGAATAGTGCAAAGTAAATCTTTTTTTTCTTTAAAATAAACTAAGGTATTGATATATAAGTAATTATTTTTTAAATGTAAAATGGAATTATACTATACATGATGTCCTCTGGATAAATGCACATTGATCCTTCAAGATTCAATTCAGCCCTAACCGGTTTGGCTCAGTGGATAGAGCGTTTGCCTGCGGACTGAAGAGTCCCAGGTTCGATTCCGGTCAGGGGCATGTACCTTGGTTGCGGGCACGTCCCCAGTGGGGAGTGTGCAGGAGGCGGCTGGTCGATGTTTCTCTCTCATCGATGTTTCTAACTCTTTATCTCTCTCCTTTCCTCTCTGTAAAAACTCAATAAAATATATATATTTTTTTAAAAATGCCCTTTTCAGATCTTTTCTGTGGCACTTAACTGGCAGCTAACAACAGCTGCTGCTGCTCTATGAATCCACCATGGCATTCATGCCTCGGCCACTTTCCCACAGCTGGTCACAGTCGATGACAAGTAGAGCAGGGATACTCAGGCCCATTTCTGTGAGACACAGGACTCTGAGAGGAGACTTGCCAAAACCTCCTTAAACTGCATTTCGTCTCAGATTCTTCCTACCCACCCTTCCTTCCCTCTCCTTCCCAGGCGTTATACCTACATCACACTCTGACCTCACTCCCAGCCTCTTCCAGAGCCTGCCCCGTTTTTCACTGCAATTCTTCCTAATAAGTCTCTGGCAAGGCTAATCATGTCTTGGCATCTACTTCTCAGAGAACCCAAACTAACAGTCTGTTAAAATGAACATTCCAGGAAGACAACGTGTATATTCTAAGCGTCATTCTATTTTAATTTAGCAAGATGGCCCACCCAACATTCCAAAAGGTCTTCCCAAATGACTTGGCAAGCAACTGGTTTAATTTCCTCGTCTACTTTTCACCAACTCACCTGGTATGGAGCCTTTTGGGACTTCTTTTTCCAGAAGCCCTGGTTCAACCCACGGTAGCTGGGAAATCACATCTAATTTGGTAACTGGAAAGCCTGCTCATAGAGAAAAAACAAACAAACACGAAAAATGTCTGTTTTCCATAGAACTAAGTCAGTCAGCATCCACACATAGAGTCTGGTTCTCCAGGGAAGAGAAGATACTGTCAAATACAGACAGCAATACTGAAATTTGAAGAGAACATGGGGGAGGTTTGGTCTTGATGAGGGCAAAATGATTCTCAACATTTCCAATTCAATGAAGCAAAGACTCTTTTTTGGAGAAAACTCGGCGGAAAAGTACATTTTCAGGACCCATTTTTAGGATTAATCATATCATTCCTGCATGCCCAGCCAAAACAGTAGCAATTGTCTTTTTTCAAAAATCGTGGCCAAAAAGATACCCAGGTTTGATGCTAAATCATAAAGAGAAGGTGTCTTTACCCAGAAATTCTAGGTGCCTACAGGTCTCCAGTAGCACTTCCTTATAGATCTCCTTTTGAAAAGGTTCCAGCTTCTTCCACTCTCCTCTGGAAAAATTCACAGCTATATCCTTGAATGTCATGGGTTCCTAGAACACCAAACACAGTCTTTTTGCATTGGATTATTCCTAAATAGATCCTAAGATTTCAGAAAAAAAAAACTATAGTTTTGGTAGTATTTAAATTTCTAAGGATTCCAAAGCAAGCTATCAATACTTACCTATTTCTTTCATATCGTACTACACTGGCTAACATATTCAGAAAATACTCATTAATAGCAGTAAGTTTAAAACATCCTTATCTTTTTGTGGGTATTATAAGAGCTGCTTTTGATTTTCCAGCTGGGGAAGTTTTTTATCATGTTAGGAAATGCATTTCTATTTTCACCTGGCTAATTGTATCAGGACTAACTGTTAAATTTTAGCCAATATTTGTTTTTATTAGAGTCAACCTTGTGACAAATTCTCCAGACTAAAAAAAAAAAAAAATAGAATGTGAAGAATAACTTTGAAGAATGACAACAGGAGACTGTCTTACTTACTCTATCTAGTATTTTTATACCACTCAGTAGGAGGTCAGTAAGTATTCACTTAAGAATGAAAACCAGTGAAAGGAAACTTACCCCGGACTCAGTATTTGGAAGGACAGAAACCGTTGTATCTTCTTTAAGGTTCTCCTCTTGGGAAATAACAGAATCTTGAGAAACTGGAAGGGAAGAAAAAAATACAGTCCAGACTTTCAAATGAATTCCTCAGACTAGAAATTCCTATATATGTCTCTGGAGAAAAAGGTCATAAGAAACAGAAAAAGTTTTCTCCTACTCTTTAAAACAGAAAGGAGAGCCATAGATATAGATTCCCATTAAAACCCAAGCTTACCCCCTTAGCCTGTAAGATGTCCTTTCAATTCCTAAGATCACAAAAAACTGATTTCATTCATTCTATACACCCACACTTTAATGTATTCAGTTTGCATAATTTAAAATATTTATAAGATGCATTAAGGCAAAACCACATATTATGTATTAATTTGTTTTCTTCATAGTCCTTCCCTTGCACAAGAGTCACTCATTAAATGAAAGCACCAAGCTGGTCTCAAGAACTGACTCTAGCTCTGAAATCACCATCAGATTCCTGCAGACAGAATCAGGAATTTCTTTTCTTTTTTTTTTTTTTAATTAAATCTTTATTGTTCAGATTATTACATTTGTTCCTCTTTTTCCCCCCCATAACTCCCCTCCTCCCAGTTCCCGCCCCACCCTCCGCCCTCACTCCCCACCCACTGTCCTCATCCATAGGTGCACGATTTTTGTCCAGTCTCTTTCCACATCTCCCACACCCCTCTCCCCGCCAAGAATAGTCAGTCCATTCCCTTTCTAGGACCCTGATTCTATTATGATCACCAGATTATTTATTCACTTGAGAATCAGGAATTTGAACCTATGAACTGAATGTGTTAAATACCCCAAGATGTAGCCCTAGTTTGGCTCTGTAGATAGAGTGTCAGCCTGCGGACTGAAGTGTCCTGGGCTCTATTATGGCCAAGGGAATATGCCCAGCGCTGTGGGCTCGCTTCCCAGTAGGGGGTATGCAGGAGGCAGCTGATCAATGATTCTCACTCATCATTGATGTTTCTAGCTCTCTCCCTCTCCCTTCCTCTCTGAAATCAATAAAAATATTAAATACCCCCAAGATATTAACAGCTTCTAATAAGGGCAAAGTGGCTTTTCTCTTAAATCATATTTTACTTTCTTATGAAAAGTATTTTAGGCAGTTTAATGATTAGATAATCAATGGAAGTTAGGAATCAGAATTATGCAATCGAAGAGAAAAAAGGGATTGTTGTAAGGAAACTGCTCATTTCATGAATTGAATGCTAGAGCAATCAATTCATGAACTTCTTGATTGCAGGGGCTCCACACAGAGGCCCCAGTTTTGTGGAAGCACCGGCTGCAGTGACAGACAAGTCGGAGAGGAGTCAGGAAGCCCAAATTTTGGATACACCAATGAGCTGTGTGACCACAAATTAAGTCTGTGGAGATAAACACCCATCTATCTCAGAACTCCTGGTAGAATACAAACTGTCACCCATATGTACTGAGAGCCTTATGGTAAATAATATACATACATAAATATTTGGAATATTTGTAGCATATAGAGGGATTTTATACAAGTTGAACCACATGCTCTCAAAAGGGCTAGCCACCCTAGAAGTCTTTTCATCAATATTTTACAATGATGTAATCATGTTGTAATTCATAGTGTACATTGTATACACTAGTATATAATGTGTAATAATGTAATTATGAAAATGTCAGCTGTTCCCGAAGGCTATGGAATTGTACTATCCAACAGGGTAGTTGCTGGCCACATATGGCTATTTAAGTTTAAATTTAATTAAAAACTCAATTCCTTATTTGCACCAGCTTGAAGTGCAAAAACAGTATAGAACACACTTCCATCATCACAGATACTGGGCAGCACCATTCTAGGAACATGCTGCTGCACACACTGGAGTTAGAAGTTAAGGCCTGGCTGGCTGATATGGTTGTGGCTCCAAACATTTCCAGGTAAAGTTTTTCTCTCCTGCGTTCTAAAGTCCCCTCTTGCTCAAGGGAAAGAACTTACTGTTTCTTGAGCATCCACCATGTACTATACTTGCCCTATTTATTCCTCACAACACTATAGATAAGATGGGATCCCCTTGTTACAGCTAAAAGAATTTAAAGTTCTGAGAGGTTATGTAGCTTCCCCAAGATCACACAGTAAAAGACAGGGAATTCAAACCCAATCCCACCTCCAAACTTAGTCTTATATTAGCCTCCTCTCTAGCAATATATTGCTATCTTTTGGGGAGTTCACTCTCATACGCTAAGGAGAGCTTTCCCACTTCCTCCCTCCATCTATAAATCTCACCTTCCTTTCCTTCAAGCGTTTGGGTCAAATCCTCTATTAAGGTCACCACTTTCTCACTATTCTCAGGACGTTGTGATTTTACCCAAATCCTGATCTCCCCGGGCAAAATGGACAGGAATTGCTCAAACACCAAAAGCTCTAAAATCTGTTCTTTCGTGTGGATGTCTGGCCTCAGCCACTGAAGGCAGAGCTCCCAGAGCCGATTCAGGGCTTTTCTGGGTCCAGCCTCTTCTGAGTAACAAAACCACCGGAACCTCTGTCTGAGAGACTCCGGGTCAGGAGTGTTTCCTCCCAGGACAGCGTCTTCCTCCCCAGGTGTATCCATTCTCAGGTCCTTGTTTTGTTCATCTGAAGCCAGAGTGTGAGGCTCTGAGGAGACGGCCGTCATCTTGTTCACGGGTATTACTGCTTGCAGTCTGTGTCACCAGCAGAACTCAGTCCCCTTAGACTCCAATTGGATATCAGTACAGTCCACCAACAAGCACTACAAATAGCAAATATCAAGGGTTCAGATTATGGTCTTGTAGGAACTGTCAAGAAATATAAAATATTAAATAAGTGAAACGAATCATTAATCCTAAAAACATTGTTCTTGGTTTGGTTCATAGATATAGATATATAGATATAGTTATACAGACATATAGTCTCAGAGGCCTAAGACAGCCTTGCCCAGCTACTATATGAAAAGCATAATTTTCTTTGTAGGTGAAAAGCCGAGGAGTTACTTAAGGGTAATTAAAGGTCCCCTCGAGAAAAACAGTTTCTTCAGACTCAATACTCCTCATAAGCAAAAGTGATCAGAAAAAGGCTCAGGACTACAGGAAGAAACAGTCGCAAACCTATTCATCAACTCCCGCCCTCTCTCAGGGAATGGCCACACCTTTCCACCAGTTGCTCAACTCAGAAGCCTGATTTCATACTTGCCTAACAAATTTCTCACCTAATCAATATCCCAATTCTGGCAGCTTTAATTCCTAAGAACCTCACCGTTCTATCCTACTGAAACTCCCTAAGGAGAAGCTTCTCCAATCCAGTATCACACTGTAGCCTGAGCAAAATAAGATCCCTCCCCAACTGTCTCCAGATAAAATAGAAACGCAGAGGTCAGGCATGATCTAGAGACCCTGTCCGCATGACCTCGCCTCTTGAGCTCTACCTAGTGCCCTGGATGGACACTGCAAGAAAAAAAAAAAAAAAAAGTATCTCCTCCCACCAAAAAAAAAAAAAAAAGCATCTCCCCATTCCCTTCTATCCTTTGCACTAGCGCCATTCCTTCTCCTTGGAATGCTCTCTTCTTTCCCTCTGCAAGCAAAGGTTTTCTATTCTTTAAAACTGTCACCTTTCTATCCTTTCATCTGTCCCCTCTGGGCGAAGCTTTCTCTAAACCACAGGTGCTTTTCTGCAGAGCCTGTCCTGTGCGGCATGCATTCTTTTCCTTCTACAAAGAACGGATCGTCAATGAGCTGGGAACGGGGCGCCCGGGAGGCAGGCAGGATAGGTCACACAGGGTCCCCACCCCCACAGAGCACCCAGCCTGAGATGCGCTACCGGCGCAGCCAGTGCCAGAACACTCTCCTCCTACTGCAACTATGGTACCAGCAGTTACCCACCTCCGAGCACACAACCCGGCACACGGTACGTATGACGTCACTTATCCCTCGGCCAAATATTAGGTGCCTACTACGAACCCGGCGCCTTGCTGGGCATCTGGGGGCTCTGCGGCGACTAAGACACTCCTCTAGGTCTCCAGGGAGCTTACAACAGAAGCACCGAGAAAATGTGACGCAGGCAGAAATAAGTTCTCCAATGGGGGTGGTGGTGGGAGGGGGAACAGGTGGGGATTTGCCTCATCGGGAGCCTTGGCAACGCTGAAGACATTTTGGTTGGCACGACTGGGAGGAGGGATGCTACAGGTACCTAGCGGGTAGAGCCAGGGATGCTGCTAAACATCCTGCCATACAAGGGACAGCCGTCCTCCCGCCACGCACACATAACAAGGACTCTGCCCGCTGAAAATGCAAAAGTACCTCAATTGCTAGACCCCGGGAGCAGGGAGGGGATGGGGGAGAGCTCGGTCTTTTAGGAGGGTGGCCACCTCCCACCGGAGCTGCGGGATTGGGAGCGCAATATCCCAATATCCCTCGGCACCCACCCCTACCCAAGTGCATCCTCGGAGCCGGCGACCTGGTGGTGGCCCCCAAATGAGGGGCCCTGGGCAAGCACTACCTGCATCAGGACCAGCAGCCAGGACCAGCGCTACCGCAATGAGCTTCCAGAAGCTGGTCCTGCAGTAGCTGCGCGCGCAAGCCGGCGGGGGACCACTGCGCCTGCGCACGGGCGCAGAACTACGACTCCCGGGGTGCGCTCCTCTCGCTGTGCGAAGTCCTGCGCTTTCCATAGGCTCCCACCCGGGCCTGTTGCGCGCGATCATTGGGAAGCGGCCGGTGGGCTCGGCCACAGAATTATTGCTGCGCCAGAGGCCTAAAGGCCTAGAACATTCTGAGGTTTTCAGATCTATGATGTTCTATCTCCTTGGTAACCTCAAACCGTGTCGCCCCCCTCCCCTCCCTATCCATCCCAAATCGAGGCTGGGAAAACCCACCGCAGAAGCGTATTAGTGATGCATTCAATGCAAGCCATGATTCATGCTGCAACTTGAATTAAACAAACATTAATTTTATGACTTTCAACCTGCCGCCATGGTCCAAAACACCATCCTGCTTCGCCTGAATTATTGCAATAGCTTCTTGATTTCACTCTTCTTCACAGCACAGCCAAAGAGATGCTTAAAAAACGCCCCTCTTCTGCCTGAAACCCTGAAAAAGGCTTCCCATTTCACTCAGAGAAAAAAAATCATATTTTTACGGAGGCCTATAAGGCCCATGGAATCCGGCCACCCATGACTTCCCTGACATCTTCCACCACTTCCCTGCTCCAGTCACAATGGCCTCCTCACTCTCCTCTCCCTCCAACCTGCCTGGCACTCCTGGCTCACATGCTCCTCACAGAGGTAGCAGTATGTTTCACACTGCTGATCCTTCCTATCTTCTCTCAGTGACGCTCTCCCATCACTATCCCTATATGGCAACCCCACCCCTTCCCACTCCTGTTTCCCCTTCTAACAGATCATATACTAGTAATTGTCTTATTTGTTTACTACTCATTGTCTGTCTTCTTCACTAGAATATCAGTTCTACAAGATAAGGATTTTTTTATCTGGTTTGTTCCATGGAAGTACAAGCCCCCAAGTCCTAGAACAGTGCCTGACACATAGTAGGTGCTGAATAAATATTTGGTGACTTTCTGGGCACTTGTATGGATTACTAAGGGCACAGCAAAATTACTAAGGGCTGAGGAACTCTAGAGCAGCGGTTCTCAACCTGTGGGTCGCGACCCCTTTGGGGGTCGAACGACCCTTTCACAGGGGTCGCCTAAGATCATTGGAAAACACATATATAATTACATATTGTTTTTGTGATTAATCACTATGCTTTAATGATGTTCAATTTGTAACAATGAAAATACATCCTGCATATCAGATATTTACATTATGATTCATAACAGTAGCAAAATTACAGTTATGAAGTAGCAACGAAAATAATTTTATGGTTGGGGGTCACCACAACATGAGGAACTGTATTAAAGGGTCGAGGCATTAGGAAGGTTGAGAACCACTGCTCTAGAGGATTATTTGGAGGGTCCTAATAACTAGATGGCTTTTGGAGAGGTGGAATGAGGAGAAAAAGATTGAAGGAGCAGGATGGGACAGACCAAGCTCAACTAACTGAAGCCGCTGGGTTTGTCTCAAGCTGCGGAGACAGGGCTGCCTCAGTCAAGAAGCAGCTACACCAGTCCCAGGTCTGAATGCATATTCTTCTCCACCTACCTCTGCTTGGGTGGCTGAAAATGGAGAGACATCAGCGAGTAGCTGGGGAAAGTAGAGGAACATGAAATGAAATCGGCTCATTAGTTTAACTGGGCAGGTCAGAGAAACAGTCGTGGTTCTCAAACTTCAGTGTACCTTACAATTACATGGTATTCTTCATTTGAATACAAATTTTGAGACCCTCCTCCCATACAACCTGTTGCAGGTGATCCTTGACTACACTTTGAGACACACTGCATTAGTAGAAATATTCTGTATTAAATGATGTGCCATATATGAATAAATTACCAGGAAAGAATGAACCCTTCTTGGAACTGGTGGCCAAACTGTACATTTTTATTCAAAGCAACCATCATGGTAAAGAGTGGTGGATAGTGCATCAGTAAGGAACGAGCAAACGACAAACAAATTAATAAGCTGGTGGGATCTCTAACCAGGATAAATAGACTTAGAAATACTTTAAGCAAATAAATGGGCTTCTTGCTTGTTTGTTGTTGGGTTTTTGTTTTTGTTTTTTTTTAGCGGTTTTGGCTGGCTTCAGTACGGAAAATAGATTGGAAAGAGGTAAGGCTGGAGACAAAGTTGATGCACTACGTGGCAAATTATATTTTGTAAAGATAGCTGCACCGGTATATCCATATCCCATCTGGATATATATTCTTACAATGTGATGTTAAAGTCCTTCCACTGAGAGGAGGTGTTGATGTTTCCTCCCCCTTGATCCTGGGCTGACCTCTGTAACTACCTGAGCCAATGGAATGCAATAGAAGTGACACTGCCTGGCTTTTAAGATTGGGGACATCCATGTAACTAGCATCCAGCATCCCAGAAGCCCCACTTGCTCTTTACTCTCTTTCAGTCACCTCCCAAGGGTGGCTGAAACAGAGCAGAATGGTTTTGTTTTCATACCCTAGAATTTAGAGTCTACATAACGCGAATCATATATCTCCTCTTTGTATATAGCTTCTTTCATTCACATTATATCTGTGAGATTTATCAGTATTGTTGCATGTGGTTATAAATCAATGAAAATCATTTTTGTTTTCATTGCTACACAGTATTCCCCTGTGGCCTGTTATTTCTATTAAAATATCTCTTATTCACAATTCCTTGCCCAGTCTCTGTTCCCCTATACACAGGTGGGGAGGAAGTGTGTGTATGTGTTTGTATGTGTGTGTGTCTGTGTGTGTGTGTGTGTGTGTGTGTGTGTGAAGGGGCCAATCTGTCTAGTTTTCCTGCCTTTCTTCAAGAATCACCCACTTTAGCCCTAACTGGTTTGGCTCAGTGGATAGAGCATCAGCCTCCAGACTGAAGGGTCCCAGGTTCGATTCCAGTCAAGGTCATGTACCTTGGTTGCGGGCACATCCCCAGTGGGGGGTGTGCAAGAGGCAGCTGATCGATGTTTCTCTCTCATCGATGTTTCTAACTCTCTATTCCTCTCCCTTCTTCTCTGTAAAAAATCAATAATATATATATATATATTTTTAAAAAGAAGGGTCACCCACTTTAAAACAAACTGAAGAGCCAAGGTCCTGCCTGCTCCTCCTCACCCATGTTGTACAGAAATGACAGGCAGGGCAGGGAAGGGTCCTGCCCAAGGTCACTTGGCAGGTAAATTGGCAGCGAACTAGCTTTGAGGAGAAGCCTTCTAGGAGGGAGAAGCACATCTTCCCCCATAGTCGGAGGGAGGAGGACAGCCTAGGAGTTCAGGAGAGGAGTTTTAAAAGTTGTTGTTTAAATGCCAAACTCTATCCAAAAGAAATATTACAGATGAAAGAGGAGTTTTCCTGACTGAAGCCCTGTGTTTCCCACCAGGCAGCCTTGGAGATGTCTCCTTAGGACCCTGAAGGCTTCTGAACTCCTACAGTTTGAATTGCCTCAAGGACACCAAGTCCCCACCTCCTAGTGCCTCTAGCCCTGGCTCAGCTGAGACCACCAAGTATATAATGAGGGGGTAGGGATGGGCAAAAATGGGTGAAGGTGGTCAAAAGGCACAAACTCCCATTTATGAGATACTAGAGACCTAGTGCATGAAATTTGTGTGGGGGGAGGGGGTGTCCCTCAGCCCAGCCTGCACCCTCTCCAATCCAGGACTCCTTGGAGGATGTCTGACTGCCAGGATAGGGCCTAAACTGGCAGTCGGTCATCCCTCTCACAATCCGGGACCGCTACCTTCTAACCACTCACCTGCCTGCCTGCCTGCCTGATTGCCCCTAACTTCCCCTGCTTGCTGGCCTGGGCGCCCCCTCACCGCCCCCCTGCCTACCTGGTCATCCCCTAACTGCTCCCTGCCGGCCTGATTGCCCCTAACCGCCTCTGTCTTGGCCCCCGCCACCGTGACTTTGTCTGGAAGGAAGTAAGATATCCAGAAGATGTCTGGTAAACCCAGTCTAATTAGCGTATTACCCTTTTATTAGTATAGATTACTATAATCTATAACAGCCGTGGGCAAACTACGGCCCGCGGGCCGAATCCGGCCCATTTGAAATGAATAAAACTAAAAAAAAAAAAAAGACTGTACCCTTTTATGCAATGATGTTTACTTTGAATTTATATTAGTTCACACAAACACTCCATCCATGCTTTTGTTCCGGCCCTCCGGTCCAGTTGAAGAACCCATTGTGGCCCTCGAGTCAAAAAGTTTGCCCACCCCTGATCTATAACCTGGGGATGTAATGGACAGCATGGTGACTATAGTTAGTACTGGATTATATGAAAGTTACTAATGTTACTGGAAAAGAGACCTGGCCCTTAGCGGGTCTGCCTAGGGCCAGCTGGTAGTGTGTGGGTTTTTGACTTCATGCAGGGAATATTTCACAACATAAGTGCAGGTGAATTTTAGAGGATGTTTTTAAAGCTGAGACAGTAAAACAAGAAAGGGCTGGGGAAATGAGCCTGGCTGGTCTGCTTTGGCTCACTGAGCCAGAGAAAAGGGGCCTTGGGGACAGGTTCAGGGGGTTTGTCTGGGGAGAACTGCCACTGCCCATTGCTGCCCTGGCTGCAAGCCTGGTTGGCAAATGGCACTAATTGAATTTCTGCCATCTGTCTCCCTGAGTAGGGCGATTTAAGCTATTACCTGTTGGATGGGGAGAAGTGCAAATTATTTACTCTGAAATGTCCCCGGTTTAGGGAAGATAGGATTCACGAGGTGGCTGCAAACTGCTTGGCATTTAGAATTTCTAGATGGCTGCAAACTGCTGTTTAACTATCTGTCTGAGTTTCTGTATCCTGCTTGTCCTGGCTTACATCACAAGAAAAATCAAATTGTTAACTATGTGGTGATGGATATTAATTAAACTTATTGTAACTATTCTGCAACACACACATATATAGTATACCTAAAACTTATACAATAGTATACATCAATTATGTTTCCATTAAAAAACATATATATATATACTAGAGGCCCGGTGCACAAAAATTTGTGCACTCGGTGGGGAAGGGGGTCCCTTAGCCCGGCCTGTGCCCTCTCGCAGTCTGGGACCCCTTGGGAAATAACGACCTGCTGGCTTAGGCCTGCTCCCGGGTGGCAGAGGGCAGGCCCAATCCCTAGGTGCAGCCCCTGGTCGGGCTCAGAGCAGGGCTGATTGGGGAGTTGGGGCGCCGCCCCCTGTCATGCACAGAGCAGGGCGATCTGGAGGTTGTGATGCCAACCTCAGTCACGCTCAGGGTAGGGCCAATTGGGGGGTTGGGGCACCGTCCCCTGTCTCACTCAAGGCAGGGTCGATGGGGAGGTTGCAGCGCCACCCCCTGTCGCGCACAGAGCAGGGCCAATCAGGGGGTTGGGGCACTGCCCCCCTGTCACGCACAGAGCAGGGCCAATCAGGGGGTTGGGGCGCTGCCCCCCTGTCACGCACAGAGCAGGGCCAATCAGGGGGTTGGGGCACTGCCCCCCTGTCACGCACAGAGCAGGACCGATCAGGGGGTTGAGGAGCTCCCCCCTGTCACGCACAGAGCAGGGCCCATCAGGGGGTTGAGGAGCTCCCCCCTGTCACGCACAGAGCAGGGCCCATCAGGGGGTTGGGACGCTGCCACTGTCACACTCAGGGCAGGGCCGATGGGGAGGTTATGGCTTTACCCTGTCACACACAGAGCAGGGCCCATGGGGGTAGAGGGGTTGGGGCGCCGCCCTCTATCACCCACAGAGCAGGGCCGATCAGGGGGTTAGGGCGTTGCACCCTGTCACACACAGAGCCGCAGGGCAATCAGGGGGTTTGGGAGCTGCCCCCTGTCACGCTGATCCTGGTGCCGGGAGGTCTCTCGGCTCCGCTGAGCCTGGTGCCGGGAGGCATATTACCCTTTTACTATATAGAATAGAGGCCTGGTGCATGGGTGGGGCTGGCTGGTTTGCCCTGAAGGGTGTCCTGGATCAGGGTGGGAGTCCCCACTGGGGTGCCTGGCCAGTCTGGCTGAGGGGCTGAGGGCCGTTTTCAGGCTGGCTGACGGGTGACTGAAGCTCCCAACCGCTCCTTTTTTTCTTTTTTATTCTGGGCCAGCTTTAGCTCTGAGGCCTCAGCTGCTGAAAACAGGTTTCTGGCCTTTGTTTACCATCTGTATTTGATACAATGTTGCAGTCCGGCTGGCTGAAGCCCAGCTGAGTAAAGCAAGTTTCTGGGTTTTTTTTAGCTTCTAAATTTGCAACATAGTTGCTTAGAGTTGCAGCTGAGAGGCCGGCAAGTCAGGCGGGGAACGTTGGAGTCCTCTGTCACTGAAGCAAGCAAGCCTCCCTGTTCGCATCAGCTGCCTGGCTGCCGGCTGCCATCTTGGCTGGCAGTTAATTTGCATATCTCCCTGATTAGCCAATGGGAAGGGTAGCGGTCGTACGCTAATTACCATCTTTCTCTTTTATTAGATAGGATCTCACTGGTAAACTTTGAGAGTAACACTTGAGCTTTATCAGGATAAAGTAAGAAGCCAGAATGCAAAGGATTAAAGACTGTTTACCGTAAGATTCCTTAAAGAAAATAGACTAAGGCAAGGTAAGAGGGGAAGTGACAGAACAGAGCCATTTTAAGGAGAATGAACATTTGCTATTTAGACTAGTGGGATGGGGTTGCGATTGTCTTATTGTTTGTCTTATTGTCCAACTTTCCCTTCCCCCCATTTCTATTAATAGTCCCAACTCCCCACTGCAAGGTGGACAAGTGATCCAAAGTAAATCAATCTACTCTTCAGTCCCGGGATTTGAATCTTGACATTGCCAAAGAAATCCAACCTGGTTTTGTGTTTGGATCAGAGATATCAGAGGTGACTTTAATCTCTACAGCTATGGGAGAGTCATTCCAAATACTTTTGATCTGACAAAAGGAACTGGGGGGTGGGGGGCGGAGAACAAACTTTCCTCTACCTTCAAGGTTCTTCTGGCTGGGCTAATAATCATACAGATGTGAGGCAGATTAGCAAGAGAAAAGAACCAAATTTAATACCCGTACATATGGGAACCTCACATACAAGAGAGACTCAGAGATTCTTCATGCAGAAGAGGCTCAGAGACAGAAAGGGAACACGGGTACATAAGACACCGTGAGCTAGGGAAGACGTGAGGTGCCTTGGGGGTTTTAAAAGGTCATTGTAATGCAGGGTGATAAGAAGAGCAGACCTTTCATCAATAGAAATTTGCCTTGCCCTATACATAGATCAAAGGAAGGTACCTCTGATAATCTCTTGTGGACAAGGCCTCTAATTAAAATTCTTCTAGGTAGTTAAGGGGGTGGGGTGAGATGGACACAGAAGCTTCTCTTGAGCCTGCAGCTAGAGTTGCCTTTAGCGCAAAACAATCTGCATACCACAGAGGCACATCTCAGGGAGACTCATTCTGGCCCCTCACAGAACCCATACACTATATATTGTGAATTCATTTCTTGCATAAATAAGATAATTTAATTACTTAAGACAGGGGTCTCTTATTCCTTATTAAAATTAAATAAGCTATAATTTTAATCACAAGAAATAGAACATGCAAATATTTGAGATTTAATCATGACCTTTGCCCCTTAAGAATTCATTGATTCATTGTGCTCCTCTGGTCATCAGAGGGTAAAATTTTTCTCATCATCTCTTTTCATTGTTATTGAGAATGGTAGACCAACAGAGTACTTTGGATTTCCAGAGAATTTGTGTCAACAAGATGGTTTACCTCTCACCTACCATTTCAACCTATAGTTTCTTTTAATTTTAACCAAGTGTAAATCAAAGTTTGGAGCTTATAATTCTTATTCTACAACATTCAGAAATGAAAGACTCTATTGTTGCGGAATCATCTGTTGCAATTCCCTGGGGAATCTTTAAGTTCCTGGTGCTGAGCTCTTGGAAGCTGCTCGCTTCCTATCCTTCCAGAAACCTACTTGTTTCATTTTTCTTGTTTCTGTGAACTACTCCAGTACTCTTCTATAAATATTTTTGCACTTACATGAGTTGATTTCTGTGCTAGGAACCAGAGAAACCCTAACTGATACAACTTAGTGATGATCTACAATAGTGAGTGAAAGTGAGGGAGAAAGAAGATAGAATTACAGACTACTCCCAGGTCTCTGATTTGGTCAACTGGATGTTGGTTCACATACTCTGAGGGATGCAGGAAGTGGATTTGAGAAGGAAGATAAGTTCAGTTGGGGATACATTGAGCTTGAAGCTCATGTAGGACATCTAGGTGGAGATGTCCAAGAGACTTGACTGGAGAGAGAAATTACAGCCATTTAGTAATTGAAGATGAGGGAGTGGGATTGCAAAGCAAGAACAGGTAGAGTGAGAAGTGGTGTGAGGCTAAAAAACCCAAAGGACTTAAAGGGGTGGCAGAAAAAGACAAGGCAGTGAAGGTAACTGATAAGCAGAAAAGAATTCGGAGAAAGTGGCATAAGGAAAACCAAAGGAAAAGAGAGAGTTTTGAAAGGGAGGATTGAGTTAATTGTTCAAACAAGACTGAGATGAAAAAGTGTTTACCAGAGTTTGCAGTTGGTTGTTCCTCACCTGATTAGTTTCAGGGGAGTCCAGTAGGTTGAGGAAAGAATTAAGGTGCCCCTTAAATATGAGAGTAAAAGAGGACTTGGGTAGGTTTTTGTTTGTTTGTTTGTTTTAATGACAAACTCGGTACAGAATAGGATAAGGAGGAAGAACATGAAGACGAACTGTTCTGGAGCAAGGGTCCTCTGGGACACGTGGAAATTTTTTAGGATACATGGGCATGGATAGTATTATTAAGAGAATCAATCTCTAGATCATTCATATTCTTTCTTCAGATTGCTTTGGCTAAGGACACCTCCTATTTCACAATGTTCCTCTCACTTTACGAAGGCAAGCCTGTCTCTCAGCCATCTCCAGCCCAGCTGTGGTTGATCGCCTCCAGGGGAAGAATGCCAGGACAAGGGGACAATTTGATAGGTTACATTAGGTAACAAGGAAGTGAATTTCAATTGGGTATCTTTTTTATTTTTATGCAAAAAAAAACCCCTGTCCCTTTCATTAAGGAGATACACTGCCAATAAAATTTTACTTTTTATGTTAATACCTCTCAAAAATTGTAACATAAAAATATGCTAATCATTAGTAGTTGAAGCCTTCAAAGAAGTTGTAATATATTTATGTTGTTTTGATAAATTGTGTATTTTTAATTATGATTACTCAATCATAATAATTTTAAAAGAACCATGCAAAAATTTATAAATATTCTAATACGTATACATATATTTTGAAGAAAAGAATAAAGTAAGAGGTAAGACTTTCAAGGTTAAAACTATATTGCATTGGTACAAAATTATTATGGGGGATGGAAAGATTGCCTCATCCTCTGAAATGCAAGGTGGAGTAATATATTGTACCAGGTCAGCTTTTTGCTTTGTTCCAGTGATATTTGGGAGTGAAAAATAAAGTGAATAGTGAGGTTCGCCTAAGGTTGGGAATTGATTGGCACTGTCTGTGAGAACCCAAGGAAAGAAGGTGCCAGTAAGAATTCATTGCTGCCCTGGCCAGTTTGGCTCAGTGGATGGAGCATTGGCCTGCAGACTGAAGGGTCCTGGGTTTGATTCTGGCCAAGGGCACATTTCCGGGTTGTGGGCTCGATCTCCAGTGGGGGTCATGCAGGAGGCAGCCGATCAATGATTCTCTCTCATCATTGATGTTTCTATCTCTCTCTCCCTCTTCTTTGGGATTTTGGCTAAAAATGGAGTAAGTGGCATCAGAAGAGGACACACAGGCCAGGAAGCAGTCAAATGGTTGAGGTGATGATAATGAAATGCACTCTAAATCCACAAGAATGAGGGCACAATGGAAGGATTCTATATATTGTGATCAGAGACTGATGTTTCTGAGTCTGATATTTAGAATGTTTTGAGTCATAATATGATTTTACTAGAGGCCCAGTGCACAGATTGGTGTATTGGTGGGGTCCCTTGGCTTGGCCTGTGGGGAATCAGGATCCCAGATTGTGAGAGGAAGGTTCTCAGGTGATGCACCCCAGAATCGGGCTCCCTCCTTTCTGGTTCCTGGTGCATCACGGAGAACTGCAGCTTCCAAGTCACCGCAGCTGCCAAGTCACCGCAGCTTGGTAGCTCCTGTGTTGAGCGTCTGCCCCCTGGAGGTCATTGTGCATCATAGCTACAGGTTGGATGGTCGCTTAGGCTTATGTATATATAGATGTGCAGTGATATATTCTTTAATCAATAACTGACTGAAAAGAGCAAAGATGAACCATTATTGTTGTGAACTCTGTTGGTAGACTGGACCCAGTCTCTAACTCTTTCAGCAACCAACATAAATACCATACCAGGCTTATTTATATAGAATTTTGGCTTGTTTGGAACTTTTTGGGAATGGATAATTGAATCATTTGGGATAGCTGGATTTTCTAGATAGAATTGTTTATTATAACCATTTTAGATGAAAAGTTTGGTAAAATATACTTCATACTCCTTTGTTTTCTGATGCTGATATACTAAACATAATTTTACTATTTCTTGATGTCACGACTAAAGCCATGAACATCAGTTATTCAAGTGAAATAATTTCAGGGCCTATGGGGTGGACAGTGCTTTTTGTACTTTCTAAATAACCCTAGCATGCTTTGCTTTTTGAATTCGTACAGTTTCTTTTCGTAGTTTTCCTGTTTCTTATTTCTTAGGGTGTCTGTTAGCACTTCTGTCATCCAATGGTATCTGCCCAGAAGAGCACTCTTTGATATTCTGCTTCTAATCTCCTTAGATTATGGAAAGATTATTTACCGTATTAGAACTGTGCATACATTAAGTGTGATGAGGGCCTACAAAAGGGGAAAGGGGGCTTTTAAGGAGTAAAAGGCACATTTTTAGTTCTTTGATTTTGTGATATCTTATTTTGGTTTCTCAATGGTCTCTTCTCTGTCCCCTGTTCTTTCCCTCCCTTCCTCCAATGCCTTCTTGTCTGTTTTTGAAAGTTGAAGTAAATTCTAGATGGGAAGGATCTCAAGGCCACTACTCCAAACAAAAGTGTGTATGTAGTAAGAAGATGAAGCTATGCCCAGCTGGTGTGGCTCAGTGGTTGACTGTCGACCTATGAACCAGGAGGTCATGGTTTGATTCCCAGTCAGGGCATATCCTGGATTGTGGGCTCAATCCCCAGTGTGGGGCGTGTAGGGGGCAGCTGATCAATGATTCTCTCTCATCACTGATGTTTCTATCTCTCTCTCCCTCTCCCGTCTTCTCTAAAATCAATAAAAATAAAGATGAAGCTATGTAATGGGAAAAATAAACTATAGTTTGAAGGGAGAAGCAACCATTAAAAAAAGCTAGAAGTATAGTAAAGCCACTGGAATTTAAACCAACATTGTAAGCTGCTATTAACGATGATATATAGTAAGTTGTTTTTGCCTGACATTTCACGTATACACATAGAAATGTATGACTTCATAAAGATATATGTCTAAGAAAGTTTTACAGTAGCCTTGCTTGCAATAGTAAAAAATTGTAGACAACCTAAATACTCATTTGTAGGGGAACAATTAAGTAAATTAGGTTATGTATTTATTATGCAGCCATTTAAAAGGAGGTAGCTCTGACATTCAGATCATAGTGGTTAAGAGTGGACTCTGGATCCACACTGCCAGGGTTCAAATACTCTCTCCACCACTTTCCAGCTGTGGCACTTTTTTTTTTTTTAACTGATTTCAGAGAGGAAGAGAGAGATAGAAACATTAAAGATGAGAATCATTAATCGGCTGCCTCCTGCAGGCCCCTTACTGAGGACTGAGCAGGCAACCTGGCAACCCAGGCTTGACTGGGAATCTAAATGAACTGTGACCTCCTGGTTCATAGGTTGACACTCAACTATTGAGCCACACCAGCCGGGCATCCAGTTGTGGCGCTTTCGATATGTTCTTCGACCAGCTGTGTCATAAAAATCCCTACTTCATACGATTGTTATGAAGATTAAATGAATTCATCCAAGTAAAACACTTTAAACAGCGCCTGGCACATTAATATTAGCTACTGTTACCATTACTGATAGGAAAGGACAACTGTGATATATCGTTTGGTGAAAAGATAAAGTTTCATAATATGTATAGTATGATTTCATTTTTGTCAAAAGAAAAATCTGTGTACACACATACATAATTTGCACACACATGGTCTCTGGAATTTCTATGTAGGAGGAACTTATGAGTTGCTAGCTGGTTTTGTCTGGAAGTAAACTTGCCTAACTTTTTTTTTTTTTTAAAACATAGTTTCCCTATTTTTTTTAAAATGACTTTAGAAGGATCTATTGGAGGTTATGGAAAGTCAAAGTCTCCCCCAACCAGTCCTTGGTGCAGCCACTTTATATATTCATAGAAATGGTCAGAAAAGGTTGTGTACACTACTTTTAATAGGAATTATTTCTAGGGATGAGGGGATGGTGGGCAGGGAGGTAGGGGACAACCTTTACTTTATACACCTCAATACTGTATTCTTTGAAAATAGTTCATTGTGTATTGACTGTCAACAACAAACGAAAGCGCCAAAATATCCTCAAAAAAAAAAAAAAAGAAGGAACTGGTTAATGTAATGTACTATGAAGTCATGAACAAAAAGTGTGGTGGTGCACAGCTCTTTGAATTAACATGGAAGAATGTGTACGGGGGGAAATAGTGATGCAGAACTTCATAGTGATTGTGAATCCCCTCCCCACCCAAGGCGTATTTGGGGCTGCACATACCTGTGTGCAGAGACAAGCCCTTGCAGGCTGTGCACGCAACTGTACCTGCTGACTATAGTTTCCTCTGCGAAGTGGGGCGAGGGAAAGGGCTTTCACGTTTTTTATGATATTCCAACTTTCTGGACATTCACTAGGGCTGTATCGATGTCCCCCCTTAGGAACAACTGCAATGTTACCCCATTTACAATCTTGATTTCTCACTCTTATTAAAAAAATGTATCTGATCTTGTACCTAATTTGTTACGACAGTACCATCTACTTAAAAGCACTGCAATTATGCAACCCCTTAATTTGAATTCCATTTTGCAAGCGTTTTTTTTTGTTTTTTTTTTCCAAGTACATGACCTCACAGACAAACTGAAGGGATACAGTGAAAATCAGTAGATCAAAAGTAAACCACTCGGGTCACCAAAAGGAACGTAGGTATGACAATAAACACATTTTAGAACACAGCTCATAGAGGCATCTATACACTTGAATTTGAACTTTAACAAATCGGTTCACTGAGCTCTCAGTAGGGCTCAGTGATTTCCCTTCTCTCGGTGGCCCTCGCTCCCAAGAGCACCCGAAACCTACACCCGATCGCGCCCAAGGGGGGAAGGGGCCCGGGGCGCCCGGTCCGGGGCGGCTGGCGGCGCCGGGCTCGCTCGGGACTGAGTCAGCGCCCGGCGCCGGGGCCGAGAAGTTCGGCGGGAGGCGCAGGGCGGGGCTTCCTCCCGCCGACTCCGAGCCCGGCTCCCCTTGCCCGAGTCCGTCCACGTCTCTTGCTCGGACAGGCGTGTTTCTCCGGGTCGGGGCCCGCAACGTGACAGCCGCCGCGCTCTCGGAAGGCAGCTTCGGCCCCGCGGCGAGGAGCTGCCCCCGCCCGAGCCCCGGGCCCGCGCTCGGAGGGGCCCCTCGCGGGTGGGCAGCGAGCGGTCCTCCTCGGGCCGAGCCGGCCGAACGCCTCGCTCCGGGGGCCGAGCGCCGCATCCCCGGCATGGAGACCGGCTCGGACTCAGGTCAGAGGCCCGCGCGTCCGGCCCCGCTGCAGGCTGCGCGGGGCGGCGGGGACAGGCCGCCGCGTGCCGGGTCCGCGCGGGGAGCGCTCCCGGGCCGGCTCCGGCGCGCGGGGCGGGCGGCGGCAGGTGGGCAGGACGAGCCGCGAGCGAGCGAGCGAGGGCGGGCGGCGCGCGGCGGGCCCGGCGGGGGGGCCGCTGGGAGGATGGCTCAGCTCTTTCTAAATATAAAACCGGCGTGAGTTGGGCGAGCGCGGCGCGAGCCTCCGAGCCGCCGCGCGGGCCGGGCGCACCGGACTCGGCCGACGGACGGCGGCGGCTCCGCAGGGGCGCGAGGCGGCGAGAGCGCCCGAGTCGCGACCTCGCGGGGGACGGCGAGAGCGCCGCGCGCGGGCAGGAGGAGGGCGCAGGCGGCGGGCGGGCCTCGTGGGCGCCGCGCGGCCCGCACCGAGCGACCTGAGGCGGCTCCGGGTCGCTGCCGCCCCGCGAGCCGCGAGCCCCCCGCGCCTCCGGGCCGCGCGCTCCCCCTCCGGCCCCTCCCTCCCGCCGCGGCGCAACATGGCTGCGGCCGCCGCCTCCGCCTCCCAGGACGAGCTGAGTAAGTGCCACGGCGAGCCTGCGGCCGCGAGCCGGGGCCGCGCAGGGCCGGAGGCCGGAGGGCGGGCGGGCGGGCGAGGGCTGGGGCTCGGGCCCGTGGGCAGGCGGGCGGATCGGCGGGCAGGGGGCTGGGGTGCCCGGGCCTGGGCGGGCGGGGCGCCGGACGCGGCCGCCGGCGTTTGTAGGCCTCAGGTTTGCACCGTCACGTTGCGAAATTGAAACCGGAGCCCCAGGCGGAGCCACCTCTGCCCGCGATCCGCCCCGGCTCGGGGGTTGGGGGAGCCAGCCCCCTGCCCGCGGTCACCTGGGCCGGCGGACCGGCCCGAGCCCCGGGTTGACGGGTGGCGTCCGCCCGTCCCGTCTGACCCCGCTGTGCCCCGCTCCCCGACCCCAACTGTGGAGCGAGTCTTAGCCATCGCGCTTTCAGATGGGGGAGAAGATGCCTTTCTGTGAAACCCCCGGAACCCGCGGAGAGGCCCGGGGCCGGCGGTGACCCTCAGGCGGAGCAGGAAGGACGGGAGAGCGGCGAGGGCGGCGGCGCCGGCCGCCCGAGAGACGGCGGGGTGACAGCGCCTGCAGAGGGGAGCGCCAGTGCACACGCGACCTTAAACGTTGCCGTTTTCCAGGGGACGGCGGTCGCGGTTCCGGAGAGCGGTGGTCACCCTGAACCCCAGGCCGCCACGCCCGCCGCCCGGGCTCGCCCCGATGCCTTGTGGGAAGTGTAGTCCCGGGCCGTGCAGGCCCACGCGGGGGGCTTACACATGGACGGTGTCTAGGACGTGTCAGATCATTTCTGACGGCATCGGGGGTGGTGAGATGAGTGCTTTCGGTTTGTTTGCCTCCTCAGTGCCGCCCTTCAGTGAATGACAAAAACGAGGTGTTATGTAGGGGGATGCCTGTGAGTGTTACCTGGAATGAAGCCCGGGGGGATGGTGTCCCCAGCTTTGCGAAGTTCCTGCTGTTTTAGCCCCTTCTGGATTTTCCACGTGTTTCTTTGGTGCCTGGCAGGGTAAAGGTACTTTTACGTGCACGATCTCATTTTTGCTCTCGGAACGAGCTGATTGAAGCAGGGAGGTAGGAACTATCCTTATTTTAAAAAGGAGGCAGGTTTAGAGAGGTTACGTTCCTTGGTGTTTTAACACAGAACTGGTGTAGCAAGGAGTAGGGTTTGCTCATTTGGAAGCTGAGATAAACGGTCGGTGTGACCCTGGGCAGGACGGAGAGGCTGCGGGGACAAGGTCTCACGCTTAGAGGTGGACCAGCGGCTGAGAGCCACGGAGTTGCTTGCTTGTCTGTCAGTTCCGAGCTGGAGCACCTCCAGGCCTTCTGGGGAGATTAGTTCCCTGATTTTTTTCTTCCATTTTTTGTTATTGTGGTAAAATACACATAACAGAATTTACCATCATAACCATTAAGTATACAATTCAGTAATAGTAAGTACATTCATGTTGTTCTGCAAACATCACCAGACTCTTCAGAACTCTCTTTATCTTGCAAAACTGAAATTCCATATACATTAGACCCTAACTCGGTGGTTCTCAACCTTGGCTGCACATTAGAATCACCTGGGAATCTTGTTAAAATCCTGATTTCTGGGCCTCATCATTAGTAACAAAGAAATAATTTCCGGAGAATGAGGCCCAGAAATCAGGATTTTAACAAGATTCGCAAGTGATTCTAATGTGCAGCCAAGGTTGAGAACCACTTGGCTGCACATTAGGGCCTAATTCCTCTCAGCCCCTGGCAACCACCATTCTACTTTTTGTCTCTGATTTTGACTACCCTATGTATCTCGTAAGTGGAGTCAGACAGGATTTGCCTTTCTGTGACTTGCTTATTTCACTTAGCATAAAGTCCTCAAGGTTCATCCATGTGATGGCATGTGACAGAATTTTCTTCCCTTTTAAGGCTGAATGATATTCCTCTGTATGTATACGTCACATTTTCTCATCCATTTCATGTCAGTGGAAACTTGGGTTGCTTGTATGTTTAATGAATAATGCTGCTATGGACATAGGTATACAAATAACTCTGAAATCCTGTTTTCAATTCTTTTGGGTATTTACCCCAAAGTGGGGTTGTTGGATCATATGGTAATTCTATTTTAAAAAATACATATATTTTTTATTTCAGAGAGGAATAGAGAGAGAGAGAGAGAGAGAGAGAGAGAGAGAGAGAGAGAGAGAGAAAGAAAGAAACATCTATCGGTTGCCTATCATAAGCACCCTACCCGGGATTGAAACTGCAACCTGGGTATGTGCCCTGACCGGGAAACAAATCGGAGACCTTGCTGTGCATGGGACAGTGCTCAATCAACCACAGAGCAGGCCAGGTCTCTGTATTTTTTATGGGTATGAGGGGTCTGACATTAAAAATTTTGATATTGCATGATATTTATTACTATTGCACCAATAAACACGTTAAAATCTGGAGTACTAGTTGGAATGGGGAACAAAATTAGAAGAAGTGGATATCATTTTAGTCTTTAAAAAATTTTTTGATTTTAAAGGGAGGAAGGGGGAGAAAGAGAGAGAAACATCAATGTGAGAAACATCTGCACATGCCCCGCTCAGGGATGAAACCCGAAACCTGGGTATGTGCCCTGACTGGTAGCAGAAACTTCCACCTTTCCGTGTACCAGATGATGCTCTCCAACCACTGAACCACACTGGCCAGGGCAGAGTGGATATCATTTTAAAGTGGCTGATGTGTTTGTACTTTAGGTACCTGTTAAAGTGCTGATAGTACTTCTAGTTAAGGAATTTTTTGGCTTTAGCAGCAGCTACTGGAAAAGTTAAGAACAAACAGTTCCAATCCTGCTTTTCCAGTGTTTTGTTTGGTTGAATTATCAATCATCGACCACAGATGTCTGTTGACTTGATTTCTGTATTTCTTCAGGAAAGATTAAACACTTGGCAGTTGGCACCTTAGAATAATTTAACTTGAAGTCACACACATATATACTGTCTAAGAAGTTTCAAATAAACTTTCAGTTTCAGAATGGCTATAATAAAAGGATAGATGGCTGGCACAAAGGTGCTTTTTAAAATCCTGCCATAAAAAAGGAGCTAAGTATCTGAATATTTACTGGCTATTGTTTCTGACTAGTAGATGATGATAAAAGCAAACTACAACATGCCAGCATTGTTTTCCCCTAATAGCTTATTGTAAAAATCTTCAAATATACAGAAAAGTTGAAAATGAGCATTCATATACCCCTGCTTAGATTCTGCATTTGATATTATACTAGCCTTATCCCATGTCTGTCTGTCCATCTTTCAATCTGTGTTTTACAATTTTATTTTAATTTTTTTTTTTACTAAAAAAGGTTGTGGTAAGATACACATACCATAAAATTAGTCATCTTAACTATTTTTTTAGTGTACAGTTTCAGTGGCATTATGAATCCATTTTTTGATGCATTTCAATGTAAATTGGAGGCATCAGTACACTTCCTCCTAAATATTTCAGCACTAGCATTGTTGTGCTTTGTATATATTCTTTCAGTTGTCAAAATAATCTTAAGAGGTAGGTAAACATTATCGCTGTTTTATGGAATGGAAAACAGGCTTTAGGTTCCCAAGCTCCCACAGCTAGTTAGCGGTAGAGTTGGATCTCAGGTGTGTCAGACGCCAGTTGCGCTCATAACCAGCCTTCAGGCTGAATTACTTCTGTGCACCACAGTTAGAGTGTTTGTGTTGATGAAAAGATCAAGGCAGATGCTTTGCTAAATTCTCTGCGAAATGTTACTTTAATTCAACTATTTGACTGCTATTTAACATTGCTGTGAGGGTACAAAAGAGTTATAATACTGTTGAGAAGAAAGGAGGAATCCATATAAATGATATAACTAAGCACCCAAATGTATTATAATGCTAAACAGATCTGTAGTTCCCAGGTCTGTTATTTAGAGATGTACAGCTGATAACACAATTTCCATTTTTTATCTTTACATTTGAAGTGATATGCCATAAGTTTAAATTAAATCTACCCCTGCTTTCAAATGTTTTTGCCACCACACTTTTCAGGATCTCCGGGGAAGCAGAATTAGGGTTGTCTTATTTTACTTTATTTTTTGGAGCAGTATCATTGATGTTATGAGGGTTGGCAAAAGATATGATCCTGAGTTGTGATTTGTTAGAATTTGTTTTCACAAATATCATTAATTGTCACTTTGAGTCAGGTATTGTAATAGAATAATAGTAAAGCTGATGTTTGAAGGCTTACCCATGTGTTCTGATCACTTTGTACATGTGAACTGATAGAAGCGTGCAGCAGTGTTCCCTGTGAATTTGGTGCTGTTATTTTCTCAGTGGTGGAGCTTCCCTCATTTTACAGAGTTATGGCTTGAACTCAGATTCTCCGATTCCTACGTTTGTTATTTCTGCTCTACCGCTGTATTTACTCTATCCAAAAGGGAAAATATACAGTTTATAACAAGATCAACATGGCTCTCCCTTCCGTATCTTGCTAGCTTCTGGAATAAATCTGTAGTGTGTAAAATGTGGAAACATTCTGATGTATATTGAATAGAACATAGATTTTGAGGTAAGATGCCAAAATAAAGAGAACAGTTAGTTCTGACAAAGGCAGTTCTGAAATCTAGTTTGTGAATTACTTAAGGTTATTGTCTGTAGTTTTCTTTCTCTATGTAACTATTTTGAATGAAATGAAATTCAGCGCAGGGCATGTGGGCTAGTTGTTCTCGTATATGCCAGTTCATGGAAAAGTTGACAATGTAGTTATGTTTTAGTAGTGGGTATGGAGATTTCTGACAGAGAAGGAAGCACTTGAGACTTTTCACCTGGTCAACTTTCAGTGATTTCATATTCTGGGCTTTATAATTATAAGGCATCCTCAGTATCTTAAGACACACTGATACTACTAGTATTCAATTTGACCATTTGACACAGCCATGGGAAACTTCAGTTGCAAAAGTTGGTCAGATAATCAACATGTCAAATACCTTCTGAGAGAGTCTCTCTGCCAGTGCCAGGAATCCTAGTGCCTTTTAGAGGATGAGCCATGGTAAGCTGTGTAGGTGAATGGGATTCTGTGGGCATACTGAGATGGTACCTTTAATGACGGCCATACATGCAATTGAACTGATCTTTGGCAAAAGCTAAAGCAAGCTTGTATCATTTAAATTTTGGTTACTTAACCAAATAGGAATGTTAAAATGGAAAACAATATTTCTGTGTTTTTTTTTTTTTTTTTTTTACCAACTTCTAATCTTTCAATTTCATCCTATTGTTTTTCTTTATGCTTTCAGTAAAATGTAGTTCTATATAATAAAAAGGCTAATATCCAAATTATCCCCTCAACTGGGAGTTCAACCACCGGGCAGGGCGGCCAGCCAACCACACTTAGCTGCTCCACACCCCCCCCCTTCCCTCCTCCCCCTTTTTACCCCCTCCTCCCCCGAGATAGGGGGCAGGGTCGGCCTGCCAACTGCCCATAGCCCCTCCCCTGGCCAGCTCACCTGATCGCCCTGATTGGGGCAGGCCAGCCGGATCCCACCCATGCAGGAATTCATGCACCAGGTCTCTAGTATTTAATAAAGGCCAATGTCTGTGAGAATTGTTGCCATTAGGGCATTCGACCTTGTTCAGAAGATGTTAAAATTGTAGTCACTGCCAGTAGCTCAGATGGTCTGATCCATTTTGCTACAGATTAGTGATTGCCAACCTTTCAGACCTCACAGACTACCAGTGGTCCATGGACCACAGGTTGGCGACCGCTGCTCCAAAGGTTTTCTTAAACCAGCAGTTGCTAACCTTTTTGGATCTCACTGACCACCAGTGGTCTGCCGATCATCGGTTGGCGACAGCTGTTCCAGATGGTCTGATCCAATCTCTGGTTTCAGGTCTGACCAGTCTCTGCCATGATACTTGCCATCTTATATGGCTTGTTTTCCCTACATGTTTATCAGTTCAGTTAGCAGACTTTAAAACTGAGTGACAAACTTAATGGTCCTTGCCCTAGTCGGCTTGGCTCAGTGGATAGAGCAGGGGTGGGCAGACTTTTTGACTCGAGGGCCACAATGGGTCCTTAGACTGGACTCAGAAGAAGGAGCTGCGGCCGTGTTTCCCGACGTTGCCATGTTAACACTGCTGCTGGTGAAGGAGCGAGGGGAGAGCAAGAGAACCCTCCGCTCTTTCGGCTCCGCGGGCCGGGTAGAACAGCCGAACGGGCCGGATCCTGCCCGCGGGCCGTAGTTTGCCCACGGCTGGGATAGAGTGTCGGCCTGCGGACTGAAGGGTCCCAGGTTCGATTCCGGCCAAAGGCACATGCCTGGGTTTCAGGCTCAATCCCCAGTGGGGGTGTGCAGGAGGCAGCCAATCAATGATTCTCTCTCATCATTGATGTTTCTATCTCTCTCTCCTTCTCCCTTCCTCTCTGAAACCAATAAAGAAAAAACAAACAAAAAATAACCTTAATGGTCCTGTCTTCAGAGGCCTTAGAATTCAATGTAGAGATAGATTTATATGTAAATATAAATAATGTGAAGTATGATATGAAAAATGCCTAACAGTTCTTTGGAAACGGCAAAAAGTGATACTAGTATTCCATCCTAAGGGAACAGTAGTTTGAGCTAAGACAGAGGTTGGAAAATAATGTGTCTTTTCGAGAAAGTTTGAGTAAGTCTGATATGCTGGAATGGGGGCACTGTGGCTGCATGAAGGGGAAGGAAATACGATTTGGAGTTTGAGACTTGGCCCTTTCTGCCTTTTACAATTTGGGATGTTGGGCAAATTATCTTACCTTTGTAAGTCTCAGTTTCTTTAAAATTGGGATAATAAGAAATACTAGTCTCATAGTGCTGTTAGGATTAATGTATGTCAAAATGCACTGTATAAACAATTAAGCTCTGTATAAATTATTGCTATTTTTAGGGGGGGAACAGTAGGAGATGAAGCTGGGAAGATAGGTTGAGGCCAGTTCATATAGGAATGCCGACGCAACTGGTTTGGACTTTGTTCTGTAGACAGTAGAGAACCATCAAAGGCTTTTAAGCAGGGGTTGTAACATGAGTAGATTTGTTTTATAAGGATAACAGGTGGCAGTGGTGTAACATTGATTACAAAGATCCAGAGAACAGGAGCAGCAAAGACTAATTAATTAGGAGGATATCACAGTGGCCAAGGAAAAGAAATTTATGGTTTGAATGGGCAAGGAGGTAATATAATCTAGAATCTCTAAAATAGGCAGAAATTACTGGCTAAGTAGATGAGGGTTATTCAGGAGAGGAAGGAGTTAGAGATAATTCCAAGAATCTACCTGAGAGGTGAGAGAGATGGGGAGAGTGTAGTCTCTAGACCAGGGGTGGGCAAACTTTTTGACTCGAGGGCCACAATGGGTTCTTAAACTGGACCGGAGGGCCGGAACAAAAGCATGGATGGAGTGTTTGTGTGAACTAATATAAATTCAAAGTAAACATCATTACATAAAAGGGTACGGTCTTTTTTTTTTTTTTTTTTTTTTTAGTTTTATTCATTTCAAACGGGCCGGATCCAGCCCGTGGGCCGTAGTTTGCCCACGGCTGCTCTAGACAGATGTAGGGAGGTGGGAGTAGAAAATAGAACAGGTTTGTGTCCAACAAATGAATTATTTGTTAAATTAATGATTGAATAATTGAGGCACCCATGTTGAGTTGTTTAGGGAGACTGTTTTGGATAGAGGCTAATACTGTCGGGCATTGAAGTCAGAGCTGGCTTTGAAACCTGGCTCTGCCACTTTGTAGTTAATATCCTAAATAAGGTACTTAACTTCTGGGTCTTGGTTTCCTCATCTGTAAAATGGGAAAATAACAAAACCTATTTTACAGGATTGTTATAAGAATGGTAAGAGAACTTGGCACAGTGCTAGGCAAGTGGATTGTAAATGTGTAAGAACTTTAGTTTTGAAGCTTGGGGAAGAGTAGGGATGATGGTGGAGTCATGGGAAAGGACAGATTGTCCAAAGGACAGCTAGCTGTCTGGGGGCTATGTATATGTAGGGGTGAGAAAAAGACAAAGAAGAACCAGGGAAGGGGATTAGGAGTGCTGAGAGAGGGCAAAGGTTCCCATAGTTATGACTGTTACATTCTCAGTTAAAATGTGCTACTAACATGTGTGCCTACATACTAATATTTTTCTTACAAAATTATTGTATATTTCAGATACTTTTAATTTTAATGCAAGGTTTTGTATGTTTATAATATACACATATGCACATATATGATAAAATATATGTTGCATTGATATTAGAGTTTTTAGTCTTCAGTGAATAATTACCAGTGTATTTTTAAATTATTAGCATATCCTACATAGTAAATTTTATTTATAGAGTATATTTCTTATTCTTTCTCCAATTTGGTAATCACCGTGGGGCATCAGTTAGGGGATCTTAGCATAGAAATGAAAAGTACTTTTAAAAAAAGAATGGTATCTATGTCCTGGTTGGGTAGCTCAGTTGGTTAGAGCATCATCCTGATATGCCAAGGTTGCCGGTTCTATCCCAGGTTAGGGCACATACAAGAATCAACCAATGAATGCATAAATAAGTGGAACAACAAATCCATGTTTCTCTTTCCCTCCCTCCCTCCCTCTCTCCTTTCTTCTCTCTTTAAAATCAATAAATAAAAATCAAAATAAAAAAAAATGGTAGCTGTGAGTATAAATCTTTTAATTGTTTTTTTTTCTGGTGTTCTAAATAATAGATTCTTTATACAATTGCATATGTACGAGTGGATGAACATACCCTTGGTGATCCAGAGGATTTTTGTCAAGACTGGATAAACCATGTATCACATTGATTGTAGAGGTTAGTAGATTTAGTTCTTTAGGATGTATGCATTTTTTTTGTAGCAGAATTTAAAAATGCATTGGTTATCAAGCAACAGTTACCCTTCTAGGTCTTCATGGGCTTTTCTCCTTTTCTAGCTATCCTGAGAGAATCAATTTAGTTCATGTTAGTTTCTGAGGACCTGAAATTCTATTCTCTGCTTTCACGTAAACATAAATTCGAAAAGTTAGCAAGAAAGAGAAAAAGATAAAACTTCAAGATGTTACTTAGGAGCGTGCACAAGGAAAAGACTGAGTGTTAAGTTTACAAGTAGCATTGTCTGCCACAACCACAAAAAATGATTTTACTTGCTCCAGGAATGTCATCATGGAATTAATTGTTTTGTTTGTGAAAAGAGGTATTGACTGAGGTATTGACAGAGGTATTATTCTGGTAATTGGATAGTGCTAATTCTGCCATTTTGACATGCACTGTGATGGAAAAACCACTTGATTCTACTTCATCCTGAGACTGAACAAGAGTATGGTATTAGTTTCACTCTTGGATGATATTGGATGGTCCTTTGATTGAAACTCTGTAAGTTCAGATTGTAATTCTCAGATGTCATGGGCTGAATATACTATGAGTGTCTGGGATTTTGTAGCTTCAATCCAAAGGTGCATTTTGTTGCTATCTTTTAATTTAACTATTGGGTTCCTCCTCCTCCAGTACATTCTGTTTTTCAGTATGTATATTGCTGATGGTGATGTATGATGCCTTAATTCATTTAGGTAGAATTTTGAGGGATGCAATGAATGGAATATTTTATAAACCAAAGTTCAGCATTGAAACAACTTTTGTTATTTTACATATCTTCATTCCATCACAGAAAAATGGAAAATTGGGCTGTTGAAGGAATTGTTTAGAATTGAATTGTTTAGAAGATAAATGAGGAGGACATTGTTTATTCGCTCTTAGATTCTTTCTTTCTTAAAAGAACATTCTAGAGTTTACACATCAAAATGAGCATTGTCCTAAGTAATTAGCTGGATCTTAACTATCATATTTGACTTTTATGCAGGCTGAACTCTTGCATAGTATATATTACCTCCTCTGAGCCAGCTTTCATAGCTAATCTCTCTGCTCATCAGTTTACTAACACTGATTTCTAACTGGGTATCTGCCAGCTACTGTCTCTGAGGGAAAGGGCCTCCTTGGGAGGTGGGAATGTTTGTGGACCTCAGTGCATCTGGGGTCTGGCACTTACTCATTAAACTTAGGATACAGATGTGGGCTGCTGTCTCCTCACTTGGCCCAACCCTGCCTCGCTAGCCCTATGACTTCTTCCCTTCCTCTGTGTGTGTGTGTTAGGGGAGGAGGGGCCAGTACAGGATGGGGTGTGTGAGCAGGGAGGAGTGGCCTTGCTGTGGGCTATGCTGGGTTGGTTGGGAGGAGGCTTAAAGTAGCCTGACGTCATATGTAGATGGTTAGGATTTCTGAAGTGGCAGGAGAAGCAAGGCTCCCCTTCCTTGCTTAGAATAGTCACTAGTGTATCCTGATGCAGGGGTTCATATTGGAGTATCTGCCTGGGCACAGGAGGATGGCCTGTCGATTGCCATATTTCTGGATGATGGGTGCCAGCAGGGACTGTGTTAGGAATCTCTTGCTCAGGACTTCATTGCCTGCAAGGGTTATTTGCCACCCCCTTGGACTGCCCTGGCTAGAAGGAGGCAACTCCCTCAGAAACTGTGATTGGTTGTCTCTTTCTTGGAATGGATCCTCTCCCGACCTCTGACTGAATATATTTGTTAGTGCTAGACTTCCTGACATTCCCCTTTATAAGTTCATTTGCTTTTACGGAGTTCCTTTTAAAAAGGTGGGGGAGGGAGCAATCCTGTATTTAAGAAGGAAGGAGTAGCCCTGGCTGGTAGGGCTCAGTTGCATGTCTACTGTATACCACCAAAAGGGGTAGTGGTTTCAGGGCACATACCCAGATTGTGGGTTTAATTTCTGGTTGGGGTGTGTAAAGGAGGCAACCGATTGATGTTTCTCACATTGATGTTTCTCTCTCTAAAATCAATAAAAATATATTCCTGGTGAGGATTAAAAACAACAACAACAACAAAAATCTTAAAAAACAACAACAAAACTAAGGAGTAGAGATTACAATTCTAAGCATTAATTCCTCAAGAAGTATCTGTTGACCTCATTTGGATTTTTCTAAGTATTAGAGTGGCATTTAGTAAATTGAAATGGTAGAGGAATCAATAGATATGTGGATTTTAACTTTTTCAGTTAGTACCTAGTTAGGTTTATAATTCACAGGATTTATTTACCAGTAAAGTTTGAGTATTACATACAAAACCTAGATGCCAGCTAGAACTTCCTTATTCTTCATAGTTTCAGCCTCAAACTCATAATTGCAGAATATTGTCAAAATTCAGAGGTATTTATCCTTCTTCCATCACATCTAATTTTTATGAATTTCCTATAATTTACTTTACTTTATGCTTTTCTTACCTTCTGGGCTTCCTTCTAAAATTGGTGTTTTGGATCCACCCAGGTCAGCTTGGACAGGAAACTCCCTGTCTCACTAGTATGCACACACGATCACCTTTTCCAAGCATTTCAGGAATTTAGTTAACTCTCAGAGATGTGGTGAGTCATGGGGCAAGGCCTTGCTGTGGAGCCTTGATTTTTCCTCCCGTTCACTGATCCTCTTCCCTCCATCTCTTTTTCTTTTCTTATCTCCGCTGTGCAGTAACTATCGCACCTTTCCTGATTTGGAGCAGAACAGTTCTGCCACACAATTGGACCTTCTGGAATTTTTCTCATTATCCTGTTTCTCCTTCCCTTCATCTTCTTTCTATAAAAAGAATCCTAAGCACTTGTCATAGGAATAAAAAACATACAATCCCTTTTCTAAGAGGTTCTGATGTCAGGTATTATAAATTATGTCAATGTAAGAAATATTCAAACCAGTGGAGAATTTTTGTGAGTTTGAGCTAAACTGACGACACTTGCCAGGAAGAAAATCTCAACAGATTGAGAAAATGCTCCAGAAAATGGCAGTTTTGCATCTTATTTTATATATTACAATTAGAAGATGTTAATGGGTTACATGAAATTCATTGGTGATTCGCCCAGTCCTGCTCTACCGGCCACCTTCTAATTAATTACTTTCAATGTGCACTAATCGGTGCACCGGCCTCTAGTGTTGTGGGCAAAAAGACAATAAACAGGCTTAATTAAGGTGAAAGTTGACATTTGCCAGGGAAGATTCTAGCCTAGGACATTAAATACCCACCATAAATTGCTTTAAGTTAAGTTTTAATTTTAGACCATGCTACGTTATTTTAGGTCTCTGAGTTTGTAAGTCCGCCATACAGCCTTCCCTGAGCTTGTCAGGTTTAGTATGTGGCCCCTTTTCGTCCAGTTGCCTTGCTGTAGATGTTAACTGTATAAACTTCTTTTTTTTTTTTCTTTATGCCTGTATAAACTTCTAAGTAGCTTTTCTAATGCAGAGGAAGTAAGATTTCATGTATTCAACAGGTGTTTGAGCAACTACTCTCTGCAAGACACTGAGTTAAATGCTGGGATACCAAGAAATTTATGTCACTGTTTCTCAACCCGGCAACTCTAGAGATGGATGGAGGGAGTCAGGTGGAGTCAGATTCAAGTCACACCTCAAAGAGTTGTTATGGCTAGTGAAGGGCAAATTGGGCAGTTACATGATGTACACATAAGTGGCAGGAGAGATGTAGAAAGGTCTGGGGGAGTATATAGTGCCAGAATGGAATGTGTAAGTGTGGAACATTTTGGATTTGAGCTGGACTTTGAATAGGGAGGATTTGGATGTGTGGAGATGAAGAGATGGTTGGGAGAGTATTCCCAGTTGAGGGACTGGTTAACAAAAAGAATTGGGCTGGGAGAACATACAGTGCTCTTAATAAGCTGTTGCAATTTGGATGACAGTTGGGGAATGAAAGGGATGAGTGGTTGAGAAAGTCCCTTGAGGCTAGAATCTTAGAACGGACTTCCTTTCTGATCCTAGGCATGTGTTGACTGCTTAATTTTTAATGTATTTTTATGGAAGTACATTTCTTGCCCAGCTGATGTGGCTTAGTGGTTGAGCATCTACCCATGAACCAGGAGGTCATGGTTTGATTCCTAGACAGGGCACATGCCCAGGTTGCAGGCTCCATCCCCAGTAGGGTGTGTGCAGGAGGCTGGTGATTGACGATTCTCTCTCATTGATGTTTCTATCTCTCTGTCCCTCTCCCTTCCTCTCTCTGGAATCAATTTTTTAAAAATTTTATTTTTCCCCCCGGTCAAGTCCTCCCATTTGTACTTGGACCCAGTTGTGAGCTGGCTTAAGCAAAAATGGGGCATTTACTACAAAGGAATCAAGGAGTCTATGGAAACAGAGGAGCCTTTTCCAAACAAGAGAGGTTTGGAATGAAGGACTGAAAGTCATCCAGTTCTGCCAACTTCTCTCTGCACCTCCATGCCATTATTTCTGCAGACCAGCTTCTCCGATTTTGTGCTCCATCGGGTAGGCTGAGGATGCCCATGTCGTTTCTTTCCTGGCATACTCTTATTAAGTACAGGCACTCAGGGAGGCTTGACTCTTTGGTCCCAATTCTGAACCTGAGGAATGGATGAATTGAGTGAGGGACCCGTTCTGGCAACATTGGCTGTGGCCAGGGTACAAAGTCATGCGGTACATAGTTGTCTAGTAAAGCTTAGAATCTCTCCCATATTCTCTATCCCAACCTTACTATAATCAGAATCCTAGAAAGAACATTGGGTTTGGAGTTGGACTGCTTGAAGTTTGAATCCTAGCCCTGCCACTTACTAACCTTGTAATCTTGGTCAACATTCTTAATGAATCCTAAGCTCTCTTTCCTCATCTGTTAAGTTGGAGCTAGTATTACCTACTTCAAAAATAGTACTTTAGAGGTAGATAGGTGCTGTGTATTTGGAGGGTAAAGACCTCTTTTTAAGTTTAACTTACAAGTCTGTGTCTTGTTAGCTTGGACACCTTTGGCAAGTCAGATCCGGAGCCCCAGTTTTTCATGCATAAATTCAGACAATAGCTGCCCACTTCACGTTTTTTTTTTTTGTTTTTTTTTTTGAGACTTAAAAGGCCATGTGAAACTGCCTTGTGAGGGTAAATACATTATACATTATGTGTGAGTCAGAGGAAAATAAATACCATTGGGGAGAATATTTCTTTGTGGAATTGTTCTATTATAGTCTAGTGTAATTCTGTGGTAACTTGACAGATCTTCCTCAAAATAATCCTGTAGGTTTAGGCTATTAATTGCTTTATGATGCAGTAGGCAGTGGTCTAGGCATTTTCAGCTTTCCCTTTTAATCTCAGCTTACAATTAAGGCTTCTAACTTGATTTGTAATTTAAAATTTATTTTCATAATTCAGAAAAAATGTTCTTTGTAGAAGATTTAAAAAAAATCTGAAACCTGTTGTTATCAGTGGAAGTGGAGTTCTTGGGGTGCTGTGAGGATAAGAATTTCCTGAGGCCCCCACGAGAGAATGGGGTTTCATGGAAAGCTTTATTGATGATGTAAAATTAAAGGGGTTCTCCTAAGGTCCTATCTCTGTCCATCTTGCCATGGAAGAAATCCCATCCTATCTTCAGCAGGGCCAGAATTAAGGCCACTGCTATAGTTTCTGCTCCAAGTTCAAGTCCAATTCAGTTCAGCATCCTGTGTATGAAGTCTCCATGTCCCATGTCCCATGTCCCATGGCCATGTGACTATTTAAGGCCACATGGCTATACGCCCATGTGCTTGCCTGTTCTCTCTCCATAGCCATGTGGCCTTAAGCAGCAAGAGAGAGCAAGAACAAGAGTGCGGACAAGAACAAGAGAGAGCACAAGAAAGATGTAACTCTTGGGGGTTCTTAACCAGGAGCTTAGATTTTGTGCCCTTCTGATGGGTCCACTCTCTAGCCAGTCCATTGTTTCTGAGACTAGACTGACAGGCAAGCACCTTCCCTACATCACCTTGACTTCACTGCACATGCATCCACCTCCCCTTTTGTTCAGTCCCTTCTTTCAGTGGTTTGCAGGGAATGGACCAGTGGTTGGTTCCCTGAGGAGTGTGAAGCTGTAGCTTCCTGATGAAGCTTCTGAGATGACCATCTATATATATAAAAGCATAAGCGACCATTGTGATCGGAACAACCGGTCCACCAGTCACTACGATGCACACTGACCACCAGGGGGCAGATGCTCAATGCAGGAGCTGCCCCCTGGTGGTCAGTGCGCTCCCACAGCCAACCTCCTGTGGCCCCTCCCCCAGGGCCCCGATCGGGGCAGCAGTAGGCCAACCTCCTGCAGTCCCTCTCTCTGGCCGGCTAGACCCCTCTCTCCCCGCTGATGGCCCCGATCACCGGCCAGGCTGAGGGATCCCACCCATGCACAAATTCATGCACCGGGCCTTTAGTGCTTAATAATGTTGGGCCCCCTCTTTGCTCTCTTTCTATTATTAATATTAACTGGCTAATTAGGATGATAACACTGTCACCCTGAAATATAACTGCTTTCTCTTTTTAAATCACACAAGTTATTAATGTTCATGAAGTAAATTAGTGATGACATAGAATAAAACAAATAAGCAAAAAAAAACAACAAAAAGAATCCTGAAATTCCACCATATGGGGATATTCAATACCTTATAGTCCTTTTCCTATTCTTTTTGACAGTGTATGCTTTTCTTGCATACTTCCCAAGGAGTGTTTTGATGTTCAGGTTGTCATGAAAAGGTGACATCTCTAAAAAAACTGATTTATTGCTTTTACTTTATGTTGTTTTTTTCCCCCCTTAAGTGATGATGTGAATGAAATACTAGTATTTGCCTTTTATAATCCTGTGAGAAAATAGCCTTTCCTCCTTAACTTGGAAGTCAAAGTTATATATTTTTTGGAGAGATCTGGAGAGTGAGCGATTTCTGTGGATAGTTTTAATTCTCAGGAATAATTTTCAGAAAAATCAGTGGCTAATCCTTAACCTTGGTTGGTTGGTTGTTTCTTCTTTGGGAGGGTAGAAGAAGAAGGTTTCTTTTTTTTTTTTTTTAAATATATTTTATTGATTTTTTACAGAGAGGAAGGGAGAGAGATAGAGAGTTAGAAACATTTATGAGAGAGAAACATCCATCAGCTGCCGCCTGCACACTCCCTACTGGGGATGTGCCCGCAACCAAGGTACATGCCCTTGACCGGAATCGAACCCGGGACCCTTGAGTCCGCAGGCCGATGCTCTATCCACTGAGCCAAATCGGCTAGGGCATTCTTCTTTCACTTTAGATAGGGAAACTAAAGAGGTGAACAATATGAGTTAGAGAATTATGTAATGAAATTAAATGAGTATACTTATTTTTAGTAGTTTTTTTGCTACATGAATGTAGTAGTTGACATAATCTAATCTGGATTTTGTTGTTGTTTTGGAATTTAAGAATCTCAGTGGTTTAAAAAAAATTTTTTTTTTTTATTGACTTCGGAAAGGAAGGGAGAGGGAGAGAGAGAAACAAATGATGAAAGAGAATCATTGATCAGCTGCCTCCTGCATGCCCTCTCTAGGGGATCGAGCCCACAACCCCAGGCATGTGCCTTGACTGAGAATAGAACTGTGACCTCCTGGTTCATGGGTCGATGTTCAGCATAAACCATATTGTTTGTATAAACAGTTTAGACACAGTGAGTCACTCTTATCAGTTCTGGAAATGGTGGGAACTGTCCTGAAATCCAAGTTTCCAGATGCCAGCTGAGGGCCAGCCTTGGCAAGTGAAGACTTCATAGCAGTCTCATGCTTGCTATGTTAATTCCTTTCTGCAGAATATAGCATTTTTTTATAATCCTGGAGTGAAAGGGCATTAAAATTTTTTGAAGTATGTTTTTATTGATTTTTAGAGGGAGGGGGGATAGGGAGATAGAAACATTGATAAGAGAGAAACACAAGGATCAGCTGACTCCTGCATGTCCCACACTGGGAATCAAGCCCAAAACCTGGGCATGTGCCCTCAATGGGAATCAAACTGGTGACCTCCTGGTTCACGGGTTGACACTTAATCACTGAGCCACACCATCCAGGCGAAAAAGGCATTTTTAAGCATGATTAGAAACTCAGAAGCCATAAAAGGAAGGAATGGTAAATTTATATTTTAAGAACTTAGAAATGAAAAGAAAGAGCTATGGAGTCAAAAGGCATTGTAGGAGGAAATAATTTGTAATGTATGGGATAAAAGGGGGAGATTTTCCAATATACAGTGTAGTGGGAGCTGGGAGGCCTGACCAATGTAGTCAGCTCTCTGCTGGGGGTGCTGAGGCCAGCCAGACATGGCAGGAAGAAGAAAAAAAAGTCTCAAAAGCAGATGAAGGAAGCTTTTGTCAGTAGCCACAATGGAACCAGCGTGCTGGAAGCTACCCTGGGCTTGTGCTTGCCTATGCTCTGTATCCTGTGCAGAGGGCTCCTGCTCTTTCTCTCACAGCACTTGTGGTCTTCGCTTACCTAGAGAACTGGTTTCTTCAGTGACTTTGTCTGCCTAATGGTTTCCCAGTGACCACTTTGACCATTTGTCTTCATTTATCTTCCTTGAGCACCTTGCTGTAATTATCTCTGGGGTAGGGCTATTCTATCAAATATACTGCTGGAGAACTTGCTATGCCAGAATGCCTCCCCAGAAAATCCTTAAAAAATTCTTAAAAATTAGTCTAGAATCAGAATACATTTCAGCCACCTCTTATTTCTGTGTAACTAACAGTGCATTTACTGCTGTTGCCATTTTGGTTGTGGACTTTCCACTTTTTCCCAGAAGATTTGTCAAAACTGAGCTCTCTGGGAAGGAACAATGGATTTTAGAGTAGGAGGCTTTGTTTTCGGGACTACAATGGATTTTCCAGAGATTAGGAGAAAATGTATGGAAGGATCCAGATTTTCTTTATTTACAAAGTGATTGTACTCTAGTCACTAGTCTTCCTAGGAATAGGACTATTAATCATTATAAAATCTACTAGAGGCCTGGTGCATGATCTTTGTGCACTTGGGTGGGGGAAGTCCCTCAGCCTGGCTTGTGCCCTCTTACAGTCTGGCACCCCTTGCTCCTTAGCGCCAGGTTCGCTGCTCCTTAGCACCAGGTTTGCCTGGTTCTCTGCTCCTTAGCAATGCTGCGGAGGTGGGAGAGGCTCCCGCCAGCCGTGAGCCTGGCTTCTGGCTGAGCGGCGCTCCCCCTGTGGGAGCACACTGACTACCAGGAGGCAGCTCCTGCATTGAGCATCTACCCCCTGGTGGTCAGTGCGTGTCATAGTGACTGGTCATTCTGGTCGTTCTGCCATAACGGTCACTTAGGCTTTTATTATTTAGAAGAAGATAGGCTACCAGGAATATTTAACTGAGTATGAAGTTCACTGGAACTTTTTCTTTACCTTATTAGTTGTGAAATTGATAACATCACTGCTTTTGATTCTGCCCCCCCCAAAAATAAATCCTGGATTGTGGCCATCAACATTACTGTATTATATCAGCTAGCCCTTGAGTGTACCCCATTGAAAAGGTTAATTAAAAAAAAAATCTTTATTGTTGAAAATATTACATATGTCCCCCCTTTTTTCCCAGTGACCTCTTCTAACCTGCCTCCACCTCCCACCCCAGGCCTTCACCACCTTATTGTCTGTGTCCATGGGTTATGCATATATGCATACAAGTTCAAAAGGTTAATTTTGTATGACACTGATGGCAGTGGTACAAGGGTTGGTTTATTAAATGCCAACCGAGAGTGAATAATATCTACCTTGGGATGTGACAGTACACATGGCTGGTGTGCAAACAGGGTCATGTGTGCTTAAAAAAGATCACATGTCAAAGACTGGATAAAAGTAGCATATTGTATTCTACTAACAGCTGTTGACCTTTTTGTATCTCTAAAAAATTCAGGTATACATGTAAAAGTAGCATCTCGAAGAATGGCTTTTTGTATTTGGATAGTTGCTTCTAGCCTGGTCCTTCTTAGTAGTTTATTACTGGGTGATACAATTTTGAGTTTTGTCAAATTTTAATTCAAGGGGCTCTAGTACTGTGTGATTAGAAACATATCTAGTCTTTTGCAACAAATAAAAAGTTTTTAGAATCTCTAGTCTCTGAAGCTGAAAGAAAGAAACCCAGTCTTCGTTTAATCACAATTATAAACAGAAACCAGTTGATTTTTTTTTTTTTTGCTATCAAATATAACAACTGGCCTAATTAACCTGTTGGTACATACATTGCATGGCAGTACCTCTGGGCCTTATTTGTGCTCAATCTCTGTGTGTTTACCAACTATTTAATTATATATATGTGCTACATTTGCAAGATAAGACTAAAATGTTGGTGATCAGTAGGGGTTGGATGTGTGTATTTGAACTATTAATGAGGAAGAATAAACATTAAATGTGAAGAAAATGGGCTTTTGGCAATCCAGTGTTAATTCTATTTTATTATGAAATTAAGAGTTTCAACTTTTCTATAACTGTAGTGGGGCTTCATATTTTAATGTATCTTTGCACTTTGTAAAACAAAGCAATGGAAAAGAAACAAAGCCTTGTGTCTTGTTAGAATATTAAATTTCAGTATTTTAAAGAAACGTGTTTATAGTTATGACCCTGGAAGATTGGAGGGTGGGGAGGAGGGTTTTTACTTTCTATTTTATATCACCTTATACCATTCTCTTTTTTTATGTATATGTTTTATAATATTACATTAAAAAATAATGTGAGTTGTGGGGAAAAAAATGTTATTACCCAATATACTTGGTATATTGTGCTGGTATCTGATTAAAGTTCTGCCTTGCTCTGCTAGGTAGGACTAGAAGATTTCTTTAAAAAATTTCAAAATTTTGATTAGGCCAGCTGTTATACCCTATTTGATGGCAAAAAAATTCTTTCTATATCAAAATTCTTTAGGAAAATGGAATAACTTTGTATGTAGGAGATAATTTTGTTATTCCTGGCTTTGTTTTCCTTTCTTCTAGATGTTAAATGACTGGGAAAGTTGTAAGAGTATAACTAGCTAGTAGCCCTTTTCAGTGTCATTCCATAGCTGTGTCAAAATCATCTACATATAAGGCTAGCTGTGTTAAAGTTCTGACTGAAGGTTCTGTAGTACAATAAAGGATTAAGCCATAAGAACAATTACTCTTGGTTGTGTTTGACTTGCTAAATTCTCCTTTTTTTACTTTTTATATTATAGATCAGCTTGAACGGGTCTTTTTACGACTTGGCCATGCTGAAACAGATGAACAGTTACAGAATATTATATCTAAATTCCTTCCTCCTGTTTTGCTCAAGCTGTCTAGCACGCAAGAAGGAGTACGCAAAAAGGTAAGCATGTTGGGACAGTTGGGGGAATTAAATGGTGAATAAATAGATATATATTATGAAGTATATTTTCCTTTCCCATTATTGAAATCTAGGTTCATGATTCTAATTATGGTCTTTCAAAATGGAGACCACCTTACAAGATTTAAAAATAGCTTTTGTATGCTTAGCACAGCTGCATTTAGCACCAACTATATACAGTTGGCATCAGTGCCAGATGAGATAATTATTCTGAAATGTATGGAGGCTTGATCTAAAATTCATGCCTTTGGGTTTTTTTTGTTTTTTGTTTTTTAATCCTCACCCGAGGATATTTTTTCCATTGATTTTTAGAGAGAGTGGAGGAGAGAGGGAAAGACAGAGAGAAATATTGATGTGAGAGAAACACATCGATTGGTTGCCTCCTGCTTGAGCTCCACCCAGGGCCCAGCTGGAAGGAGCCTGCAACTGAGGTACGAGGTATATGCCCTTGACCAGAATCAAACCTGGGACCCTTCCGTCTGCAGGCCAATGCTCTATCCACTAAGCCAAACTGGCTAGGGCTCATGCCTTTGATTCCAGTATGAAAGTTGATGGTTGCAGGGCAAAAATATTCTTTAATCATTGGCTGAGTGTGAATATAATCTTAATTAAAAATTAGCAAAATAAAAATTTTGAAAGCGTGATGTTGTATAGCTTGTTTTAAGATTCTGTAAAGTCCTGTTACCAAAAGTTGGATAACTGTCACATAAAGATTTTCTTTTTTTTTACATCTTTGCCTGAGGATATGTTTATTTGTTTTGAGGGAGAGAGAAAACATCAACGTGTACATGCCCTGACCAGGAATTGAATCTTCAACTTTTTGGTGTAGGACATTTCAATCAACTGAGCCACTTGGCCAGGGCCAGAATTTTCTTTTTTAACCTGAAGGGGGGGAACATTTACCCCCTTCATTTTTAAATATTTCATTCGTCTTCTGGTTGTACTAGACCTTCGAGCCTTTGATCTGGTTTCATCTCTTGGGCTACTCTGATTGATTGGCAATGGCAATTGGCAATGCCTGCCCTAAGAGGGAATCTGAGCTCTGTCCTGACTTGGGTTCATTGGAGAAAGAGTATCTTTAAGAATGTCTGTTATGTTTGCAGGAAGGAGTAGGGCATTCTTGTTATATATTTGACATGCCTGTTGTTAATAGGGTCTTGCTGAGATAAATATGTATTTGATAATGTCACTATTCTATTTAAAACTCTTCTATGGCATTCTATTACACTCAGGATAGCAAAGTATAAAAAGACCTACATGAATTGGTTTGTGCTTACTTATTTAGCCTCATTAGTTTTGTCATTCATTTGGCAGATATTTACTGAATGCCTTCTGTATGGCAGGTGGTAAGGATATGTTAGTGAATGAAAGAAACATCTAGTTGGGGATACCGGTATTAAATAATCAGGCATAGAGTCTCTAGTTGTAAACTGTAGTAAATGTTAAGATGGAATAGGATTCTATGCAAGAATATATTTGGGGCATAAGGCACACCTCCGTAGGTGTGTGTGTGGGCAGTAGCCAGGCAGAGAGATGAGGGAGGCCAGTAAGACAGAGACGGCCTGTGCAGGGGCTCTGAGCTAAAGCAGAGTGGGAAGCCTTCAGGGGGCTGAGGAAAGCCACACCGATGCACACAGTGCACATGAAGGCAGGCGCCCGGGAAAGGAAACAGGTGCCAGTGGCAGCGATTGGAAAGGTCATGGATAAGTAGTTTTAATGTGTGAAATTTTGAAATCAGTGAAACTAACAATTAATTTGTATTGCCTCTCAATTATGTAATTTTGGGGTTTTTAATCAATTGCATAATGCATATTAGATTTAACCAGGATATCCTGTAAGGTAGCTGGGAATTTGTGGATAAATTGAGTGAAAGAGAAATTGAAGTGTTTTTTTGTTTGTTTGTTTTGTTTTTAAATATATTTTATTGATTTTTCACAGAGAGGAAGGGAGAGAGATAGAGAGTTGGAAACATCGACGAGAGAGAAACATCAATCAGCTGCCTCCTGCACACCCGCCACTGGGGATGTGTCTGCAACCAAGGCACATGCCCTTAGTTGGAATCAAACCTGGGACCTTTCAGTCCGCAGGCTGATGCTCTATCCACTGAGCCAGACCGGTCAGGGCAAAAGAGAAATTGAAGTTTTAGATTTCTACTGACCTATCATTAGAGTACATTTCCTATTTTAAGGAAAATGAAGTTTGTTATGTAGAATTCTACTTTACACCTAACTTTGTATATTCAGACTCATTGGGATAGCTAAAAATTAAAGACTGACTGTAGCAAGTGTTGACAAGAATGTGAGCAACTGGAAATCTTAGACTGTTGGTAGGAGTGTAAATTAATATTATTATCACTTTGGAAAATTGTTTGGAGTGTTCTAAAGTTTATCATATGCGTATTCCATGACTAAGCATTTTCAAGCCTGAATTAATATACAACGTGTGTGTACATAGGTGTACCAAAAGGCATATGTAACAATGTTCATAGCAGCATTATTCATGATAGCCCAAACTGGAAAATAACCTAATGTCAATCAATAGGAAAATAGATAAATTGTGCTATTTTTCCACTAGAGCAATGTAAGTGAACTAAAGATATGAGCAACATCATGGATGAATCTCAAATACAGTGTAGAATGAAAAATGTTCAGACACATGAGTTCATTTTATATGTTTCATTTATATGTAGTAAATTAAGAAATGGTGGTAGAGTGGTGTTGTGGTTCTGGTAGTTACATAGGTGTGTTTATTTTGTGAAAATTTATTGAGCCTTATATTGGCAGTTGTGTACTTTAGCTGTATGTTATACTTCAATTAAAAAGTTGGCCCCTGGCCCTGGTTGGGTGGCTCAGTTGGTGGGAGCATTGTCCCGTACACCAAGTGTTGCAGGTTCAATTCCTAGTCAGGGCACATACCTATGCTGAGGGTTTGATCACTGGTCGGGGAGCGTGCCGAAGGCAACTGATTGACATTTCTCTCTCTCCTTTCCTCTCTCTAAAAAAAAATAAAATAAAAAATCAATAAAAATAAGTTGGCCCTGGCAGGGTAGTTCAGTGGGTGGCTAGAGCTTCGTCCCGATATGCCAAAGTTGTGGGTTCGATCCCCCAGTCAGGGCATTTACAGAAACCAACCAATGAATGCATAAATCAGTGTAACAACAAATCGATGTCTCTCCCTCCTCTCCCTTTTCCCCCTCCCCTCCCTCCTTCCCTCCATCCTTCCCCTCTCCCCCCTTCCTCAAAAAAAGCAAGTTTGTTAATAAATAAATAAATAAAAATTAATGTGTCGTGAGGAGAACTGATATGGCCAAAATAATATATACCTGAGGTTTGTAATTCTATAGACTTACTGCAGAAGTTAATTATCGATTTAGCCCAAACTGATTCAGCTGATTTCTTGATTTTTTAAAATCTATTTATTGATTTTTTTTTACAGAGAGGAAGGGAGAGGGCTAGAGAGTTAGAAACATCGATGAGAGAGAAACATCGATCAGCTGCCTCCTGCACATCCCCCACAGGGGTTGTGCCTGCAACCAAGGCACATGCTCTTGGCTGGAATTGAACCCGGGACCATTCAGTCTGCAGGCCGACGCTCTATCCACTGAGCCAAACCGGTCAGGGCTGATTTCTTGATTTTTTTTTATGGGTTTATAGAGAACTCTAGACTGTAGACAACCAAATTATGAAATTAATATTTAAGGAGATAAAATTGGTTGAAGAAAAATAAGTAGTTAATTCATTTAAAACAAAAAGTCCTGCCCTATCCGGTTTGGCTCAGTGGATAGAGTGTCGGCTTGCAAACTGAAAGGTCCCAGGTTCGATTCCAGTCAAGGGCACATGCCCGGGTTGTGGGCTTGATGCCTGGGTTGTGGGTTTGATCCCCTGTGGGGGACTTGCAGGAGGCAGCCACTCCATGATTCTCTCTCATCATGGATGTTTCTCTCTCTCTCTCCCTCTTCCTTCCTCTCTGAAATCAATAAAAAATATATTTAAAAAAAAGTCCTTAAAAATAAAGCATGTAACTGTGCACACAATTGTTTATCACTATCAACAATAATTTTCCAAACATTTTTCTAAGAATCAACTTAGATTCATCAGATTGTCAGAAGAGGGCTATTTCCTTTGTATCCTTATGATTCTTTTCCCCGTCATCAGCTGTATCCATAGATCTGGACCAGGTAAGAAGTTTGGAGGGAGTGTGCATGGTAATGCACACTTCTAGGTTTCTTTAGGGTATCAGCAGTCCTAAGGATGTCTCATCCTGACAGGCTCATTAGTTTAGATGAATTGAACTCAATTATCAGCATTTGAAGAAGTTAAATATATGGACCTTGGAGTCAAATCTTGACTATGTCACTTGCTGGTTCATATCCTTGGATAAGTTACTTCTTCCCTGAGCCTCAGTTTCCTCACCTGTAAAATGGGAATGACAGTATCACATCTCTGGTTATTGTAAGAATCAGATGAGATAAGGAATGCAAAATGCTTTGCACAAGTTTTTCTGTGCTCCTCTCTTAGTAAGATAGTCTCACTTTTATGGTAAGGTTGGGGCCATTTGGCATGAGCCTCTGTTATCTTTTTTTCTGTCATTGGAAATTGACGAACTCTTTTTCTCCTGTCTTTCCCACTTAAGGGAGAGGAAGCTGGTCATTATTTAAAACTCTTCAGTAGAATCAGATGATCTTCAGAATAAAGTAAAAATTCCTCAGAATTTTACCCAATACCTTATATAATTCGGGCCCTTATCTTACCACTCTGTGTTTCAGTCAGATGCAGCGTGTAATGTCATTTTCAACCTGTGTGCCTCCTAATAACTGATTCTGTGCTTGGAAATTTATCTAATCTTAGGAGTGGTGTTCTTGTCCTTTTTCTCTGAGGTGCTTGACCTGGCAGGTACTTTCTCTTCTGGAAACCCAATGTGTATTTCTCGTGTACATTTCTCTTTTTTTGTAGTATTCGTGGTGTGTCTTAGTCAGCTTGGGTAACAATACCATAGGCTAGGTGACTTACACAACAAACATTTGTTCCTCACAATTCTGGAGGATAGAAGTCTGAGATCAGGATGCCAGCATGTCAGTTTCTTCGTGCATGAACTCTCCATGATTTATAGAAGGTGGCCTTCTTGCTGTATCCTCATGTGGCAAAGAGAGAGAGGACTCTAATTTCTTTATCCGTTTATTACGATATCAACCCCAACATGGAGGCCCAAGCCCATGATTCCATCCAAACCTAATCACCTCCCCAGATCATCACACTGGGGTTTAGGCCTCAACATGTGAATTTTGGGGAGACAGACATTCAGTCCATGGCATTGTGTGTCTCACTCATTTGTTCACAGGTGTTCTGGGGCACTGTGCCTCAGTAGAGGCCCATCTCAACTTTGATTAACCAAAGCGCAGTGTAAAAATAAATTCATTAGTAAAATTCTGGTGCATGGAGCCCTGGCTTGTGTGGCTCAGTTGGTTGGAGCATCATTCTGTACACTAAAAGGTTATGGGTTTGGTTCTTGGTCAGAGCACATACCCAGGTTTCAGGTTTGCTCTCCAGTCAGGACAGATGTGAGAGGTGGCCAATCGATGTTTCTCTCGCACATAGATGTTTTTCTCTCTCTCTTTCTCTCTCTCTCTCAATCTCTCTCTCTCTCTCTCTCTCTCATTCTCTCTTGCTCTCTCGCTCTCTGTCTCTATCCCCCTTCCTCTCTCTAAAATCAATAAAAAGGAAAAAAAAATAAAGCTAATGAAACTACTATTGTAAAAAATTCTGATGCATGGATTCTTGGGGGCATATTTTATACTCCCTTTCTGGGATGTAAAATTTAATTTTAAAGACAACAAAGTAGCCACTATTTATCAAATAAGTACTATCTGAGAAATTAATTTGTTTTGTATTTCTCAGATAAGTCTGAGAAATGAATTATGATCAGTAATTTCAATTTATATCTCTCTGTATTTTAGGTAATGGAACTGTTGGTCCATTTGAATAAGCGTATTAAAAGCCGCCCCAAAATACAACTCCCCATAGAGACACTGTTGGTTCAATACCAGGACCCTGCTGCAGTTTCCTTTGTCACAGTGAGTGTTATCTTGGAATATTTTCTGACTTACTGTAATTTTCTTTCATAAAATTTATTAGATGTCATCAATATATTGGCAACTTAGAATTTTACTGTAGACTATTTCTAAATGAAGCATGGGATGTTTCCTTGAAATGACACAGTCTTACCACTGAGTATTGATCTAGAGGAACCATTACCAGGATCGTGCATGGGCTTTTACATTGGGCAAAGGAATGTTGGTGAAATGACTTGTCAGATATTTTGATCTATAAAATAATGATTTGATTCATAGTAAAAGATTATATGAGGCCAATCTGAATAGAGAGAAGGGTTATGTAGCATAGGCATGAATAAAGAAGAAGAAAAAAGGATAAAATGGTAAGAAGAGATACAAAGGCTGAGTTTTAAAAACATCTATGTTTCTGATATCTATAATAAAAGCATAATATGTTAATTAGACTGGATGTCTTTTGGACGATCTTCCGGACGAAGCCAGGGCTGAAGCCCTAGGATCCAGGCAGCCGCTGTGCTTTCGAGGGAGGGATGGAGGCGGCTGTGAAGGCCTACTCTTGCACGAATTTTGTGCATCTGGCCTCTAGTCTATATATATAAAGAGGTAATATGCTTGTTGGTCCTAATGGTGTCCCAGTCGTGACTGTTCAACAGGCAGCGCGTGCATAGGAGTTGGTGGGCGGGGACAGGGACAGGGACTTGCGCCACTGGGACATGAGGCTGTTGCTGGGGGCGCCCCCCGCCCCCCCCCCCCCCCAGGGTGGAGGTGTGCGCAGGCCTGCTGTGCCACCTGGCCTGGAGGGGGGGATCAGGACGGGGGCTGCCCCCCGGTTTGAGGTGTGTTCAGGCCTGCTGCACCGTCTGGCCAGCAGGGGGCGGTGTCAGGACGGGGGCGGGGCCTCGGCGGAGAGCTCTCAGCACTCCTATGCTGGGGTCTGAAGGCGTGGAGAGGAAGGGAGAGCAGATAGGCAGTTAGGGGGATCAGGCCAGGAGGGGAAAGCAGATAGGCAGTTAGTTGGATCAGGCCGGGAGGGGAGAGCATATAGGCAGTTAGGGGGATCAGACAAAGAGGGGAGAGCAGTTAGGGGGATCAGCCACGGGGAGAGCAGTTTGGCAGTTAGGGGGATTAGGCCAGGAGGGGAGAGCAGTTAGGGCCATCAGGCCGGCAGGGGAGTAGTTAGGGGCATCAGGCAGGCAGGCAGGTGAGCACTTAGGAGCCAGTGGTTCTGGATTGCAAGAGGGATCCCAGATTGGAGAGCGTGCAGGCCAGGCTGAGGGACAGCCCCCTCACCCCCCCATGCACGAATTTTGTGCATCAGTCTTCTAGTCTAATCTAATAATAGACAAACATGGTAATTGACCATACCTCTGCTACGCTTCCCATTGGCTAATCAGCAGGATATGCAAATTAACCCAACCAAGATGGCGGCCGGCAGCCACGCAGCTAAGTGAGCAGGAGGCTTGCTTGCTCCAGTGATGGAGGAAGCCAAGGTTCCCCGCCTGCCGTGGCCCGGTTCTGAGCTCCACTCTAAGCAACAAAGTTGCAATTATAGAAGCTAAACAAACCCAAGATGCCTGCTTTCAGTAGGCCGTGGCTTGGGAGCTGGAGTGGCAACAAAGTTTCAATTATAGAAGGTAGGTAAATCCCATAATAAAAAAAAAAAAAAAAGGAGAGGTTGGGAGCTTTAGTCGCCAGCTTGGCCAGCCTGAAAACATCCCTCAGTCCCTCATCCAGACTGGCCAGGCACCCCAGTGGGGACCCCCACCCTGAAGGGGGTGCGGGCAGCCTGAAAATAGCCATCAGCCCCTCATCCAGGCTGGCCAGGCACCCCAGTGGGGACCCCCACCCTGAAGGGGCTGTGACCAGCTGCAAACAGCCATCAGCCCCTCATCCAGGCTGGCCAGGCACCCAAGCAGGATCCCCACCCTGATACGGGACACCCTTCAGGGCAAACCAGCCGGCCCCCACCTGTGCACCAGGCCTCTATCCTATATAGTAAAAGGGTAATATGCAAACTGACCCTAACAGCAGAATGACTGGGAATGACTGGTCACTATGACACACACTGACCACCAGGGGGCAGATGCTCAATGCAGGAGCTGCCCTCTGGTGGTCAGGGCACTCTCACACGGGAGGAGCTCTGCTCAGCCACAAGCCAGGCTGATGGCTGCCAGTACAGCGGTGGTGGCGGGAGCCTCTCCTTCCTCCTCAGCAGCGCTAAGGATGTCCGACTGCAGTTTAGGCCTGCTCCCCGCTGGCATGTGGACATCCCCCGAGGGCTGCCGGGCTGCCAGAGGGATGTCTGATTGCCATCTTAGGCCCAATCCCCTGGGGAGCCTAGTCATCCCCTGAGGGGTCCCAGACTGCTAGAGGGCACAGGCCTGGCTGAGGGACCCCCCCCCCACCCGAGTACACAAATTTTTGTGCACTGGGCCTCTAGTATATATATATAAAAGCCTAAGCAACCGTTACAACCGAATGACCAGAACAACCGGTTGACCCAAGCGCACTGACCACCAGGGGGCAGATGCTCAACGCAGAAGTTGCCCCCTGGTGGTCAGTGTGCTCCCACAGCGGGAATACTGTTTAGCCAGAAGCCAGGCTCATGGATGGCGAGCGTACCTGTGGCAGTGGGAGTCTCTCCCACGTCTGTGGCAGTGCTACCGAGCAGCAGCAGCAGTGGCAGCAGGTGCAGCAGGACTGGGATGAGCGGCAGTGGAGCTGTGTCTGGCCCCGGCTGGGGCTCCTTCCTGGCCGCCTGCCACTACGGCACTGCTGCATCTCTCGGGAGGATGTCAGACTGCCGGTTTTGGCCCGAAACCAGAAGTACGACATTCCCCTGAGGGGTCCTGGATTGTGAGAGGGTGCAGGCCAGGCTGAGGGACCCCACCTGTGCACGAATCTGTGCACTGGGCCTCTAGTATAATATATTCAGAAAGGTATCCTTTTAAAATGATTAAACTGAGGTTGGTAAGAAATACTCCTCTTGAATTGTTGTCTTCATGAAAATTAAATATAAAACAATATTGTGTGATGAAAGGTGATGTTTTTTCATAGGCCCTTGTAGTTTCTAGCATTGAGGCAGAATCTAACATCTGGATTTCAGACCTTTGGAGCCACTTACTGGTCTAGACCTCTTGTCTGTGCCTGCTCTGGACATACAGCTCCATTACAGATGTTCCTGTTTTTAAGCACAAAGGAACATTTTGAGCCAATAAAATTGCCAAATAGGAATGGCTTTAAGGGAAAGGGATAACCTTATTGAAGGGATTAAGAACTAGAAGTTGGCAATTATAAAATAGTCACGGGAATATAGTCAATAATATTGTAATTATTGTGTATGTTGCCAAGTGGGTACTTGAAATATTAGGGGGACCACTTTGTAAAGTATATGATTGTCTAGCCACTATGCTACACCTGAAACTAATACAAAAATCTTGAATGTAAACTAAAATTGAAAAAAAAAGGGATAACCTTAAGAAGTCAGTTTTAAAGTGAAGAATCCTTCAAAAAAGCAGATCTTTATATTATGTGTAAATCCAGATATGCATTTATGGGTTTGCTTAAAATGAGGCATTCACACGGATTCTAGTGATGAGGCATACTGACAGCACTAGCTTCCCTTGGTTCATCACCATTGGTTAGTTGTGAATGAGGAACTAGAGTACTGCAATATACTAACGTTGGTTTAGTAATAGAGCAGTTGAGAAAGGGCAGCCTAGTTTAACACGTGGCCTCTTCTTAGCCTGAAGGGAGATCTGATGCTAATGTGTAGGATGTAGGTTTAGATAGGTCAAATGTTACTTTATTCTTTTCAGTGGAAGTAATTGCTTATATGAGTACTCCCCCCACCCCCAGCTTTATTTAGGCATACTTAACAAATAAAATTGTATATATTTATAATATACAAGGTGATAATTTGATATATATATTTCATTGGTTAGGTGTTGCTCTCTCACATGAGGCCCATCTTAAAGCAAGCATTTTGAATATGTGGGGCTGCCATCATCCTGAAATACAATAGTTGGTTAAGCTGAAATAAACATGTGATAACATATGGAAGGAGGATGCAATTTCTTTGTTATAACTCCCTAAGTTATCAATATGTTTATGTTGAAATCCTAGATTATTTCCTTTGCACTCACTTGCTTTTCTCACGTTGCTTTAGAATTTTACTATAATTTATGTTAAGATGGGCTATCCTCGCCTACCAGTGGAAAAACAATGTGAACTGGCCCCTACGCTTCTTACTGCAATGGAAGGGAAGCCTCAGCCACAGCAGGATAGGTATGCTTTCCTCAATTATGTTACCTCAACTCACCATTATTGTTCTGTTGATACTATTATAAAACTTCTTAATGTGAGCATATTGAAAAATGTGCAGAGCAAACAACATTTTTCCCAATCTAAATTTTTCCCAATTTTTTTGGTCAGTGATTTTGAAGCAACTAATTTTCTGTGATTGAAAAAATTAGTTATAAAATACTTTTCATCAAAACATATCTATCTTGGAGGATATAAAGTTTGAGAGCAGTTTTCTTAAGGGACAGATCACTTGTTTGTATTAATATAGGAATTGGAGATGTGAAAAGGTTTAGACAACATCCTTCATTTCTAGGCTTAGCCCAGAGTTCTGTATTGTAGTCGTGTAGTGGTGAGACTCATCATGAAATTGTGGAGGGAAGAGGGAGTTAAATAATGCTTTCAGCTCATTTTTCATGTGTTTTAAGAATAGCAATAGGTGTTGTGAAAGAAGGAATTATTGAAGTTGTGTTACTTAAATTCACACTGGAAATTTTATTATATTTCAAATATTGACATGATGGATTTTTAATTTCTTTAGCTTTAGAATAACTTTATTTTAATTAACTGTGGAAAGGAAAAAAATTTATCAAAAGGACATGTCATAAGTTAAACTTTACCTAAGGTTTAATATAAAATCTCTTGTGCTGACAGATACTAGCACTGAGCCCATATTGTGTACATTTTTTTCAGAGACCACGTGCTTCTGGTGATGAGCCAGATGGGCTGGCTAAATGCCAATTAACACTCAATATACTGAACTTTCAGTAAGAAGGAAATCTAGGCCAGTCCCTAGATTAGGACTTTGTACGCTAGTGGTATTGAAATGAGTGGCCCTTGCTACAATTGCCACTTTTTGTTATGGGATATTTGTTTTGTCTATTATTTCATGTATAAAAACCATGTTTTTTAAGTAGTTGCATTAAATGTGATTGTTTTTTCAGCTTAATGCATCTTTTAATACCAACCCTTTTTCACATGAAATACCCTGTTGAATCATCAAAATCAGCTTCTCCGTTTAATCTTGCTGAGAAACCAAAGACTGTGCAGCTGCTTTTGGACTTCATGCTAGATGTCCTTCTGATGCCTTATGGGTAAGTTAAAGAAATGAAAACAAAACACAGCAACCTTGCTCATGACTGCTTTTACCTGTGTGGAGGTAACTATTCGCCTTCACTTGAAAATGGATAAATCTCAGTGTTTTGCTGTAGCCCTGACCTCTCTGAATTCCAGCCCCACTGCTTATTGACCTTAGAGGTGTGGAATTGCTGTTGTGATTTCAGATTCAGCCTGTTCAAGCTGAAATCAGTCTTTCCCCATAAAATAGTTCCTCTTCTTTACTGCCTGTGATGACTATGTGATACGCTGTGATGGTTCTCTTAGCCATGTAGGCATACAATTAGGAATTGCCTCCAGCTTTTCTCTTCCTGGTTGCTACAATGTCAGTACCTCCTCCCTCTCCTTGATGTACCCTGGGACCATTCCCCCTAGCAGCCATCTAGTATTGGCTCTTTCCAACTCTTGTCATCACTTTCTCACCAGCTACTCTTCAAAACTTTCTATACTGCCATAGTTTCCTGATGTTTAAAACACACCTTAAATTCCTTGGGCTGTGTTTTCCAGTCATACATGCACTCATGTATTCATACACTCTTTTCTCTTTTTAATTCTCACCTGAGGACATGTTTTTATTTATGAGAGAGAGAGAGAGAGAGAGAGAGAGAGAGAGAGAGAGAGAGAGAGAGAGAAAAAGAAACATCGATGTGAGAGAGAAACATTGATTGCCTCCCTTACACGCCTGACCAGGGATTGAACTCCCATCCTTTTGGTGTACGGGGTGACACTGTAATCAACTAAGCCACCCAGCCAAGGCTTCATGCACTCTTATGTGTCCAGGCCTTTCTATGATTTAAGAGAATACGGTTCTTTGCTTAGAATGCTTCCCCATGAACAAAGGAAGAAAAGAAGAAGGAAATGCTGAAAGAAACAGCAGCCAAAAATCTACTTTGAAAAAGCATCTCAAAGTAGCTGAGATGTCAACTATGTTTATCAGTAATCAACCGTCTATACGCATTGCCATTTTGTGTTCTTATTGCATAGTTGACATGTCCATTTTCTCTAATAGATTGGGAGCTCCTCAAAGTCAAGAGCTGGTCCCTCGCCTGGTCTGGTCCCTGGCTTAGTGCCCTAGTTATGATCTGCTTCAGCTTATTTTCTAGGTTGTCCTGCTGCCAGATAATTTTCTCAAATACTGGTTTCATTATGTTTCTTTCCTGATTAAAACTACAATATACACTCTAAGCTTGACATGTGGGTCTAGACATAAGAGTGCATGCTGTATGGCTTCTTTCCTCTCCAGTTTGCTCTCCTCCTACCCCTCTAGTTTAGTGGCTTTATTTTCTGGACCTTCAGACACTTATACTAACCTCTACCTGTCACTTCCATTACCTCTGTCATATCATTTCCTATGTCATCTGACAACATGTCAGATTGTGACATTTGTTGTCTTATTGTCTCAACTTGCTACAGATGGCAGAGATTCAATCTTACCCCTCCTGTTATTCCTCTCTCTTGTATTTAGGATGATGTTTTGTACAACGTTAGCTGTTCTGTAATTATTCATTGATTTACTTGCTGCCACCAGTCTTGCTATAATTTAGAAATAAATGAAAATTTCCTTTTATATTTGTTATATCAGGAGGCAGTCAGATTTGGCAGGTGATGATGGCTTTGGTAAATAAACTGTGAAATCCAAATTTAACTTAGTTACATAATGTACCAAGCCAGTGATTCCTCACATTTTTCTTACCATTGAGAGTTTGCCTAGTTTGTGTAAAAATAGTGATTCCTTAACAGTTTTTTTTTTTAATTTAAAAAGATGAATTTAGGAATTGAATGAATATGGCATGTAAGTAATATAGTATAATTTACTATGCCATCAAGCTCTGAATGTTTTCTTTAGTTTTTATTGTAATAGGTATTTTATTTAGTATTCGGTCTGATGATTTGTCAGCATATATTTTTAGAGTCAGATGGAACTTGAATTAATTTTCACATAGAAATTTTGTAGATGAGGTATACCAATTCAATTGGATCAAAAGGAATTTACCAGAAATCTCATTTTTAATCTATAGAAGCTAAAAATGAAATAGGATGATAAATTAAATAAATAATAGCCGTGACGGGCTTTGAATATACAGTGGAAAAGCTGATTCTCTTTTCCTCTTTGAGCTTTTTGATCTTTTTTATTTTGGGAACATTATGTGCTTGTGAGCTAAGTGGTTTTTGTAATGCAGGGACATAAGGAGTTCAAGGAGAATTGAAGGTGAATTGCAACTTAACAGCAATAGAAATGACTGTTAAAATATTCTCTGCTTTGAGTATAGAGCAATATTATCACCCCCCCCCCCCCTCCAAAGTCAACAAACATTTCTCTGTATTTGTCAACTAAAAACTCAAAATGCAGTGGGTCCACAGTGGCTCTTAGAATAATAGTTTATAGATTGAGAATGAACAAAATATATTTATTGTTGGTAACTACTATAGTTTATTTGTAACTAAGTTGAACAGATGTACTCTTCTGGTCAATTTGCTGAAGATGTAGTACCTTTTTTAGATACCTTTAACATTTTTCTTAATGATGAAATTTTACTTTTAAGTGTTTATTCTTCTAGCAGAATTCTGTGAGAGGAAGGTATATAAGTGAGTGTATTATATATGCATTGTTTGTATGTGTTTTAATAGAGAGGGGTAAAATTTCTATTTCCTTTCCAGATATGTGTTAAATGAATCCCAGAGCCGCCAAAATTCATCTTCAGCACAGGGTTCTTCTTCAAATAGTGGGGGAAGTTCTGGCATACCACAGCCTCCCCCAGGAATGAGCTTTTATGCAGCTAAACGAGTTATTGGTGATAACCCATGGACACCTGAACAGTTGGAACAGGTATCACTTACTGTTTATTCATAAAGCAGCTTACCCCTGAACATGCGCCCCTGTGAAGTCCATGAAGGCATGTGCCACACAGTGTGTTCAGGCTCTCTATTGAAACGTGTTTGAAGGAGTAGTTGATGTGATTTGTTCTCTTCATCATGTTAGTTACTTGTTAAAGCCCCAGGGAAAGGGAGGAGTGGGATTTCTTCAGCGTTTCTAATATTGCTTACATATTTCAAGTATGAAATACAGCCCACTTATGAATTGAGTATATTTAACTTCTTTTACTGTAGTTTTAAATTATGAGTTTAATAATTATTTAGCTGCTTTGCTGCAGTTAAAATACAAATTATCCTACATTATTTAGTGTTTTTAGGGCTGTACATTTTGTGTAAAGTGAGGAACCTGTACTCAGAAGTAACAATATGGGAGAAAGCATGACTCGCTTTTATATTTCTTCTGGGAATTTAAAAAAATGGCATTAAGAATTTTATTCTGGATTTAAACAGGACACAGATGTTCTCTGAGCAGCTTTTTAAAAAGATGGTGCTCTACAGAGAAGGTGCCTCACTGTGTCTGTGTCATCAGGCACCTCAGGGAAGAACAGATGAGATCAGTATGTAATTATTTTGGAATTCAAGCAATCTGGGTTCGTCTTCCAAGCCTTTCTCTATCTCCATGGCAGTCTAAGTGATTTGATCCTTTTCTTTTTGGGGGATGTGAGTGACCACTGGTCAAAACAGTGTTCCAATGAGAAGGGAAAAGGCAAGTGGGACATTCTTGCCACTCAAATTTATAGAATGATTTGTTCAGTGAGGGCTATGCTAAATTAGACTTACTTCCTCATGTTTTATGGATTTTTTTTGTTCTCCTTAAGCCATGATGTAAGTAAGAAATAAAGGTAAATACTAACAGAAGCTACTCTTTATTGAGTGTGAACTATGTGACAGGCACTATACTGATGAGTACTTTGAATTTATTATTTCATTTAATCCTCACAGCAACCCAACGAGGTATAAAATTTATTACTTCCATTGGTAAAAGGTTTTGAGATTCACCACAGTTTCACTTCTAGGACTAGGCTTTGAATCTAGGTCTGTGTGAGGGCTAAAGCTGTAAGTGGTGGAGAACAATTGTTAATGTTAAGTTGCAGTCTGATGTTAGTCATTCTTTGCTCATTTCTAAGGTTTTCTGTATGCCTTTTGTCAACTTCATAATCTAGGGTTGAAAGGAACAGTTTAGATGCAAGGATGAAAGCTGTTTTCCTCTAATTTTTAAATCTCTTTTGTTTTACATATTTTCTTCCAGATAAACAGCTTTTATTTTGATAAAAATAATGATAATCTAAAGATTCAGTTAGTCCAGAACATAATAAAGAGAAATTAAAAATTACCTGGAATCCTGCCACCGACTTTGTCATGCTCTGTGTGTATGTGTGTGTACACACAAATACAGTTTTACACTATACATTGTTACATACCATATAATACAGTATTTGTAGTTCATATTTTTTATTTAAAACTATATCAAGTTGTTTAAAAATGCCATCCCTTTTATTCTCTGTATACAATTTAATTACATGTAAGCCATGTGGTCTTCTATTGATGGACATTAGTATTGTTTCTAGTTTCCTTTAAACATTTTTTGTGTGCTTGACTCTCATACCTGTCCTTTTTATGGCTTAAGTAAATGTTTGACTCTTCTGTTGTAGCTCTTATTACAAGTAAGTTATATTGAACAGGAGGCGGGAAGGCAGGCATTTTTATGATGTTTATATACCTTTTTAAATTGCATCCTTTGTCATTTAATACTTTTAAATTGTATCAATCCTATTTAATATGCATAAGAACTATTATGTAACTGATTTCTTCAGGTAAAGATAAAGTTTTACTTACCAGGTATATTTATTTTTAATGAGACTCATAGCTATTTTACATTACATGAAGTTCTAAGCAGAATCTCTTTAGTCTGGGTTTCATTTTAGCCAGTTATTTACATTGAATACTGTTTGAATAGAAATTCACTTGCATTGACTAGAGTACATTTCAAATCAGATTGTTTTCAGGATGTCAGTATATTGAGGACATGAATTAATATTTTTAACAATACAGTGGAACTCAAGGAATGTGAGTTTAGTTCCTTTTGAAATGTCATATCCATGAAGAACTGTATTTCTAATAAACCACCATACTTACCTGGAGGCTCAGAATTTGGACTTCAGTTCAAGGTTTTGTCATTTTAGAGAGGCTGTGTATCCTAGTAGGAAGGCTTTGTATCATAATTGTCTTGGAATCTGAGAGACTTGGGTTTGAATCCTGCCTTCATCACTCCCTAACTGTGTGTCTTAATCTCTTAAGCCTTGCCTCACTTTCCTCATCTGAAATATGGGTTTAATAATGCCTCATAGATTGTGAGGATTAAATGAAATCATGACTATATATGGTTTAGTACTGTCCCTGGCTAAATAGGAGCTGCTACTGTTGTTACTATTAATCCTTGGTTTATGACCATACTGATAATGTTAAACAGTATTTTTGGTTGGTGTTTTTTGTTTCTCTGATCACTGTTTCTCCTTCCCTCCATTTATCCACAGTGCAAATTGGGTATAGTGAAATTCATAGAAGCTGAGCAGGTGCCTGAACTCGAGGCTGTTCTCCACCTGGTGATTGCTTCTAGTGACACTCGCCACAGTGTGGCAACGGCAGCAGACCTAGAATTGAAAAGCAAGCAAAGGTAAACTACATCTCTTTTATTTTTTAATTTAATTTTTATTTTTTAAAATATATTTTTACTGATTTCAGAGAGAAAGGGAGAGGGAAAGAGAGAAACATCAATGATGAGAAAGAATCATTGATTGGCTGCCTCCTGCATGCCCTTTACTGGGGACTAAGCCCGCAACCCAGGCATATGCCCTTGATTAGAATCGAACCCGGGATCCTTCATTCTGCAGGCTGATGCTCTGTCCACTGAGCAAAACAAGCCAGGGCTAAACTACATCTCTTTTAAACTCTCAGAATTGGGAAGAGGCTAGATTTCTAAATTGCTCAGCATGTATTTGTTCTTTTAGGACTTTATGTAATGAAACATTCAGTTTATGAGATTGTGAAATACAACTAATTTGTAATAAGGACAGCTTGCTTATGAGCAGAATTCTGTACCAGACAAAGAAAAAAAGCTGTTTGGAGAAGCAGTTTAAAACCGGAAGGGGTTAGGAATATTATGATAAGAAGGGAGATCTTTGGCTAGGTAATGAATTTAAAGAACTGGTGTGTATCTATATGGAATATTATATATCTGCCAGGTAATTATCTATAACTAGAGGCCCGGTGCACAAACTTTGTGCATGGGGTGGGGGTGTCCCTCAGCCTGGCCTTCACCCTCTCGCAATCCGGGATGCCCTTCCGGACACAGCTGTGGCGGCTGTGAGGGCCGAGGGCAGGCAGCTGCGGTGGCCAGCAGCGGCAGCAGTGGTGGGGTGATGGGAGCAGTGCCTTCTCCTGATTGGCTGGGTCGCCTCCTGCAGAGGGAGGCCAGACTGCGGCTTAGGCCCACTCCCAGGAGCTGGCCTAAACTGTCAGTCGGACATTCCCTGAGGGCTCACCGACTGTGAGAGGGGGCAGGCCAGGCTGATGGACACCCCCCCTTCCTCCCGCCCAGTGCATGAATTTTCATGCACCAGGCCTCTATAAAAATAATAAAGCAGCATGGAAATTGCCTCCAAGTACTGGCAAATTAATAAAGCAGAATACAAAATGTTATATGCACTGATTTTAAAAATGACATGTGCAAAGAAAAAAAATTGAAGATGGTTGAAAAAAATCAAATTATGAAATAGTTCTTTTCTAAATTTATTTTTGTGCTTAGTATAATAACATGCTAAAAAGACAGTTGAATGTGGATAAGGGAATAAAGCTTTATAAAGGTTCCATGCATTGTAGTTTTCTCTTTCCTAAGAAACCAGACAAGTAGGTGTAACAGGATAAGGAAATTAACTTCATTGTGTCTATAGTTTGTTGAAATATAAGCTAACTATGTCTGTGTGGTGGTGGTGGTTGGGAATGGCTTACCACTAAGGGGCATGTGAAGTAGGATACAGGAGGAGTGCCTCTTGGTTGATTCTCTGAATTTGGAAGGCTCACTTAACCTTGCCAGGCCTTGGACTCTGTGAAATAAGAAAGTTGGACTAGAATGTTCTTCACATTCTCCCCAAGTCTAAAATTCCTTCATGCTGCTTATAACTATATCTTCCTGATATCTCTTTGAAGAAATTTATTTGATTTCGAATTATCAAAATACTTTCCTTTAAAACTTTCCATTGTGTTTGAACTGGCTCCATTCTTTACACCATATGGTAGATTGGATTGTTGGAAATACAGATGTATTAAATATTAGTTTTGGTTTTATCTATTAAGTGTATGCATTTTTCCATAAAATAATATAACATTGTTAAGAAGTAACAAGTAAGATGAGAACATTATGTAGATATTATTTCATTTTGTTTAACAAATATTCCAAAGTATCTCTTCAAGTGATGCATCTATTGACCTATTTTTTAAAATCTACCTATGTGCCATACCCACCCACCTATTTTACATGCATAGTAAAGAAGTCTAGAAAAAGATACGTAGCAAAGTTAGTGGTTACTGAAAAGGAGTAGAGGAGGGATGTGGTGCAGATTGTAAGGAATTTTATTTTCTATGTTTCTGAATTTTTACAACAAACATTTACTCAGGAAACTAAAGCTAGAAAGATGCCAAGAGGAAAAGTAAAAGAAATAGTGAAAATTATCCCTAATAGTTAACCATTGTTAAGTTTTTACTTTCTTTTTTTTAGTATTTTGTCAAAAATCTCTAAACCTACAGTATTATAAAAGGGAAACAACAGTGGAGCTTGAGGATTAGTTAGTAGTCATCAGCTGAGGAAAGATGTAGATAAACAATAATTAAGTTATAATTACAGAATGAGTTTGAAGAAGTGGAATTGTGGCTATCCAAAGAAGAGGCAGACTGACAAATTATGACAGAAGAGATGGATTAGAAAAACGTTCAAAGCAGCTGGATAATTTGTGTTTGCACAAATAGAGCATATCTTGAAAGCAGAACCAATAACCAAAGGCGGAAGATAGTGTAGTTAAATCTTGCTAATCAAGTGGAATGCAAGATTGCATTATTAATTAGGTTTATAAAATGAGTGGGAGCTGCTGCAGAGGGTGGGTGCCAATCACTAATCACATGATACTCTAATGCACCTTATTGTGGGGCCCAAGTAGGAATTTGTCTTTGTGCCTAAAGGATTAGATGCTAAACCTGCAAGTGTGTGCTGGTAAATAAAGAAGAGGATGCTGGAAATTACAGTGGCACAATATTTGAGAAATGCAATGGGCTGCAAGCTTCCTAGGATTGTGTCTTGGAATGGGTAAAAATTTTTTGGTCACCTCTCCATTACTTTTGAATTTCCTTGTGAGGAATTTCCAAGTGGTTAAAAGAAATGCATGCCCCGGGGCTCTGTGAACAAGGATAGTATAGCTCTGCTGTGTTGGAACTGCTCCACGGCACGGTCCCTGAGCGTGAACACAGCTTAGTGTTTTGTGCTGCAGTACCAGATCGGACCATTGGAACTGATCTGCTGATCAAAGTGGAAAAAGTGAATTTTTTTCTTCTGTTTAAAAACTTCGATGAAATTAATCCCCTTCCTTTTCTTCTTTTATAATGTCAGTTGCCCATTTCATTTGAGTGTTTTTAACTTTTTGTTTTTGGTAATAAATATTGGGGCTATCATTTTTTGAAATCATTGAAGTAGGAGAAAAATAATAATTTTAACAAGTTGTGTTGAAACTTTCTGTAGCTTGATTGACTGGAATAATCCTGCCATCATTAATAAGATGTACAAGGTATACCTTGGCGATATACCACTGAAGACAAAAGAGGTGAGTTGTTTTTATGTTTCCTCACATCCTCATAAAAAGTACTTTGTTACATGAGCTCTATGTAGTTGAACATTTTTTCCTATTTTTATTTAAGCTGAACCTGTGCTGTAGGAAATAATAGTTTTAAGCCATGCTACTCTAGGTAGAGTAAAATCTCCTGGAGACTTAGTTTACCTGATCTGGTGTTTTCAATTCAAGTGCTTAAATAATGTCTGGATTAGGAGTCAATAAACTTTTCTTTGTCAGTATTTTAGGCTTTGCTGGCCATGTGGTTGTGAGGCTGCCACTACTCATCTCGGACATAGGTGAAAGCAGTCGTAGGCCACACACAACTTAAGGAGCATGACTGTGTGCCAATAAAACTTTAGGGACACTGAAATTGGATTTCATGTAATTCTTACATATTATGAAATATTATTTTGATTTTAAAACATCACTTGAAAATGTAAAAACTACTCTGAGCTCACAGGCCTTATTAAGACAGATGGTGGCCGATTTGGCCAAGGGCTGTACTTTGTTGAACCCTGGTCTAGAATCTAGAGCAATAGGCAGGTTCTTTTGAACCTTTGAAGTAAAATGTTTGCTTAATAACATAAGTTATGTCTGAAAGTTTTCCAAGTCCAAACCCAGACAGGGATTATTTGTTTGCTTATTTTTAAACTATAAAGAGTTGTTTTAAAAATTAGCTCTAGTTAGATTCAGTTGAGTATGATGTCGCAAAAAGAACAATTAATTAGGAGTTGGGATGGGCCCCTCTACCCCCAGTGGCTGCCATAATAAATGTACTGTAGAGGAGAGATTTGACTAATTACAGAACTTCTCTGGGCCTCATGTTCTTTGTGTAAAAATGAAGGGGTTGGATTAGATCAGTGATTCTCAGAGTTTGGTCCATGTACCCTTATTGGGTTACAGAGAGATTTTTAGGGGCCCACGAAGGCAAGCATTTACTGCTTTTTAAAAATTTTACTGTGTTGATATTTGAACTGATGCTGCAAAAGCAATGGTAGGTGCAATTGCTGGCGTCCTAGCATGAATCAAACTATGTCACTAAATAATATTAGCAGACATTCTATTCTTCACTGTCAGTATGCATATAAAAAAATAAAAAGAGAATAAATCTCAGCTATACTTAAGAATATCTTGATGAAGCAGTAAATATTATTTTACCTGAAGAGTAGATGAGAAAAGTGTGGGTGTTGAAACACATGCTTGTCAGATATTTCTCTAAAATGAAAAAAAAAAAAAAAAAAAGAGACTTCAAGAAAAACAACATGATTTATTGGCACTGATAAAAATTGAGCTTTTAAGCAAAAACTGAATTTTGGAAAATGTGTATCCATTAGAATGAGCTTGACAGTTTGTCAGAACTTCCTGACTTTTCTGATGAGATTGGTGGTGGTGTTTTCCTTTCTGGATGTCTTATAATGCAACATACGCTTACAGTAAGTGAGCCAGTATTTTCCAGATGACCTCTGATGTTACAGAAGCATACAAGGGTGCTTAGATAGACCACAGAGGCTTAGTATAACAGTATGCAAAAGTTCAAGGATTTCAAGTCCAAATGGCAGCTCACCTTTAACAAGTGATTACTTATCAGGTTTTGGTGTTGGATCAGAGTATCCACAATTACCTGAAAAGTCTAAAATTATCCCCACTTTTCCATCCACATTTGTGTGAAGCTGTTTTTTAAAATATTATTTAAAACAACATATCACAACAGATTTAATGAAGAAGATCAAAGAATCCAGCCCTCTTCTGTTAAGGTAGACAGTGAAGAAATTTATAAAAAATGTTAAATAATGCCACTCTCAGTATAGTCTTTTGTTTTGGAAAATACATTTTTCTTAAAAATGTTATTTATGAAAATATATACTAGTAATAGATTTATTAATACTATTTTTAAGTGAATAAGTATTTAAAATATCTCAATTTTAACATTAATATATTAAATATTGATAGGCATTCCAATATAAACAAAGGCTCTTTGATGACTTCAGTAATTTTTTGAGTGTAAAAGGCATTTTGAAACAAGATTGAGATCACTGATTTAGATGCTCTCTCATGATTTTTTTTCAGTACAGTAATTTTGAAATGGTGATTTATAATCCAACATATTTTTGACAGGGAGCAGTTCTGAAGCCAGAGCTGAAAAGGGACCCTGTCAGTACGAGAGTCAAGTTAAAGATTGTCCCCCATCTTCTTCGTTCCAGACAAGCTGCAGAAACGTTCCCAGCTAACATTCAGGTAATTTGTTCTTTCCAGAGAAAACAGCCTGTTTACAACTTTTATGTCTCTTTACTTAGAGAAAGAAGCGCATTAATGAATCTTCAGGAGGTAGGTTGATGTAGACTTCTTAGAGTCTCTCCTTCGGAAGGCTTATTTGTTTAAGTGGCTACTACTTCCTTCTAGATGATAAAACTTTTGTTCCCAGTATCCCTAATATTTGACTAATTTCAAGTACCTGTTGTATGTCTCCAGAGAAACATAAAATTACCAGAGCTGCTTCCATTTCACTTTCCAAGTACTGTTTCCCAGACAGTGTCTTGATAATTTTGGTTTCAGAAAATTTGGTTATGGTAACACTACATTGTATAATAAGCAGCAAGAATTTTGTGCCAAAATATTCATAGCCATCCTGTAGGTATACACTTTATTTGTAGTTTTTTTATGTCTTTAAAATAAAATAGGTCCTAAATTTTTGTACATTCAAAGACAAACTCATTGTCCATCACCTGTAAACAGTCTTCCTTTTTTCAATATTCCCATTCCTAATGATGGGTTACTATTCTCCTGCATAGTTGGCCCTACCCCTTTCTTCTCCATCTGTCAATCACAGAATCCTTTAAAGGTAGCTTCCTCTTACCAGACACCAATAGTTTTAACTAGACACGTTACCTTATCTTGATTTTGAACATATGAAAGAAACTTGCACAATTCTTTGCATATGTGTGCAGCATGAATTTTCTTTTTCTTTTTTTTTTAAAATATATTTTATTGATTTTTTACAGAGAGGAAGGGAGAGGCATAGAGAGTTACAAACATCAATGAGAGAGAAACATTGATCAGCTGCCTCCTGCACATCCCCCACTGGGGATATGCTGGCAACCAAGGTACATGCCCTTTACCGGAATCAAACCTGGGACCCTTTAGTCCCTAGGCCGACGCTCTATCCACTGAGCCAAACCAGTCAGGGCATGAATTTTATTTTTCCCCACAAAACCTTAGTGTTCTAATTAATCCGTGTGGAGTGGCAGGGTGCTGGCCCACGGCAGCGTGAACTCTGTGTGACTTCCTAGTGGTAGACCCCAAAGTTTTTCAGACTTGTCAGATCAGCCATCATGTTTGTCACTCCACAGACTATTGATTGGAATTACCGATTAGCTTCCTAATAAGTCTATCAGCTAAAACGTGTGCATATATTAAAAAAAACTGCATTCATTTTGGAAGAGCAAGGTGTAGTGCAAAAGATGTGCTGTTGGATCCTAATAGTTGAGAATAGTCAATTACTATTCTTATTAATTGTTCTTGACCACTAGTTTCTTTCTCATAGGTGGTGTATGATGGACTCTTTGGTACAAATACAAATTCAAAATTAAGAACGTTATCTCTGCAATTTGTGCATCACATTTGTATAACGTAAGTTTTTCAAACTATTTGACTATAAAGTTTTTAAACTGTTGGAGTGATCAAATGATTAAAGTATATCTTATCTAGAAAGAAATCATGTTTGCTAATCTTTTAAAAATTTCAGATTTTATTAGATTATTTTAATTTATTTCAGTTGTTTCTAATTATTTTAAGTATCTGAAAAGATATGTAATTATGAGAGTCTTATCTTGCTTTGTGTATGTGTGCTATTTTTTTTTAAAGTTGCCCAGAAATCAAGATTAAGCCATTAGGCCCAATGCTTTTGAATGGCCTCACCAAGCTAATCAATGAGTATAAAGAAGTAAGTAACTTATCTCAAATTTTGTTAACATTTTATATTTTAAAATATTTTCTATTATAAACTTTCCTGGTCTTCTACATGTTGGTTTAGTTAGTTATAGGCTGATATTATTCCATCGTTTCTTAACATTTTTACTTGAAGTGGTGCAAATTTTAGAAATTACTGGAATCTTTTTATTTTTATTTTGGAAATAAGTGTTAAAAACTGATATGAATCAGTTTTTATGAAAAAAGTCATCACTTTTATAAATAACATTTAAACAAATAAAGACATTTTATTCTGTTTTTAGGCACTGTAAAAATGGAGTGAAAAGAATTAAATTTTATTATTTATTTATTTTAAAAATATATATTTATTGACTTTTTACAGAGAGGAAGGGAGAGGGATAGAGAGTTAGAAACATCAATGAGAGAGAAACATTGATCAGCTACCTCCTGCACACTCCCTACTGGGGATGTGCCCGCAACCAAGGTACATGCCCTTGACCTGAATCAAACCCGGGACCCTTGAGTCCACAGGCCGACGCTCTATCCACTGAGCCAAACCAGTTAGGGCTAAACTTTATTTTATGATTAATTTCTATATGGTTGTTTTGGATTTGCTTATATATTGAGAAACAGTGTTAATTCTTAGGGTCTGAGATATTACTGATTCAGAATTCTGTTAAAACATGCATTCAGTAAATTTTTGATTCCTTAAGCTAAGTCAGATGAGGACTCTTTGGATTGTAGCATTTTGAATCCCATTATTATTAGTCCATGCAATATCACTCTTATCATCTCCAGTATTTCAGGGGAATTTACTTAAAAAATAAAGTCTCAAGAACTCCGGTTAGCATTATCTTTCTAAGGCTTAGTTAAACATGAATGCATGTTTGCAATAGTATAGTGATTGAGATTTTGCCACTTGGAGTCAGAATTGAGTTCAAATCCTACTTTTGTTTTTTGGTGAGTTACTTGCTTTTGGACCTTTGATTTTTATTAGAAAAATGAAAATAATACCATTTAGTTGGGTTATTGTGAACATTAAATGAAATATGCACATAAATTATTCAGCACAATGAAGGCACCTTAGTAGATGTTATTATTAGCTAAAAGCTGTTAGTTGTGCAGTTATATCGCAGTTGAGCTTTGGGGACAGTGTTGGGCCTGGCTGTCCTGTCTGCTATTGAAAGTGCTTGTGTGTATTTTAAGGCCTAGGAACCAGATTATTTTTATGGCATACATAGTCAGATGCTTTGGATGGTTGGTAGATATAAAAATGCTTTGGGGCTTTTTAGGAGAATTTGTATATTTAAAAATAGATTAGAGAGGCCAGATAAACCACAGGGCCCTAATCTCCTTACTTGCAGGTGACACCTGCATGTCTTCCCAATGATGAATCCATAAAGTTGAATCCATGAGAGTGGTCGTGTAGGTGTAGGAGAGTGAATCTTATGTTAAATGTACAAACTTCAGCTCACACAAATGTTATTTTTTCTTAGTAATCAGACAGACAATTGGTTTCCATTAAACCATGTAAAATATTTTTGAGGAGGCAACCTCACTAACTTACTTGATGACTATGATTCCTTTAATTTTTTTATAGTAGAAGACATGAAAAGTGCAGATTTTAAAGGAATCGCTCACTGCAATTTTGGGTGAAAAAGGGAGGATCTTAGCTTGTTTGATCAGTGGTGAATTTTCTAATAAGTTAATAAACTTTTTCTAACGTGTTAAAGATGAATTTTGGTGTTTGCAGGTTACATAGTGTTGAAAAGATCCTAAACTTAGCACTAGCTAAGAAACCTTTTTATATATGACCACTGCATTTTCTTTTGGGAGTGAGTTGGGGATAAAAGGTTTTATTTGTTTTTCCCTTTAATTAGTGTGATGAATTCTGGGTTTAGACTTGTTCTGTTTGTTTTGTTTGGATGCTAATATCATGCAGTTAGGCAGAGTGAGACCAGGTTTACCAAGGAATAAAGTAATGCATGTAATTGCAGCAAAAGGTTTTGCCGTTTACTGTGTTGTTGTTTTTTTTTGTGTCTGTTTTTGTTCTTTTTTTCTTCTTAATTTCAAGGACCCTAAGCTACTGTCAATGGCATATTCAGCTGTTGGAAAACTCTCCAGGTGAGTAAACTCTTTTTCAGTGAGAGATATCCTGTTGTATACTAAGAAAAGTTATGTGGCATTTAATAATGGATGGAGAGTAAGTTTGTGTGATTCTGAAAGGAAATGCATTTAATGGCCATAGGTTGTTTAGAAATGTCTTCCTTGTAGCAGGAAAATTATATGAGAAATTTTAATTTGCACTTAAAGATATGTTACCATGTTAAATAGTAGTCTTGAAATGAATTTTGAACTGGATTGTGTCATGATGGGTTACATTTTCTTGTATGCTAGAAACATTCGACCTCAGGTGTTCTTGTTGCTATGTACTATTAGTCTTTATAATCCCCATAAACAAGGTTTGCTAGTGATTTTCTTTTCTGATAGTGTTATATTAGGATTCCGAGTGGCCTGGTTTCCAAAGATGGATTTTTTTCTTCTGCTTAGTATGCTTTCCTCCTCCTAATTCCTCCTGGTTTCCTTTCCTTCACTATATTTCAAAGCAGGGAGGTAGAGGTCAGCATCCTCAGTGGCACCAGGTGCTACTTTTAGTCCTAATGCATGTTCTGCTTTGGCCTGTGTAGACTAGGTCTTGCTTTTCTTTCTATGCAGGGAAGGGAACTTCAGGGCTCAGAAAACCACCTGAGATCAGCTGATACAGCGCAGGCTTGTCAGCACACCTTGTCCATTGTCTGTTGGCATGAAGTAACAAAGCCCCTTATCACACTAGCCTTTAGTTTAAATAGCAATTTAGTCTTAATTATCTATTTTCTTTATATTAAAATCAGAAATATTAACTGAATGCATGGAATATAATGAAGAAAATATCTGGATAATGTGTCTATTCATCAAGGGTTACTTGGATTAGACAGCTGAAGTATTAAATTTTTATTTAAAAAAATATTTGGCTCTGTGGGTAGGTAACCTAATGATGCTGACATGATGTCCAGAGATGAAATTGCAGGCTCAGGAAAATTTGTATTTAATTTTGTTTTCTTCCATGTCATGGAAATTTATGGTAGTGAAGGTAGTCTTGTATTCTCTTACAGTCGAATGCCCCATTTGTTCACTAAGGATATAGCTCTCGTGCAGCAGCTCTTTGAGGCCTTGTGCAAGGTAGGGAAACACCTGGTCAGTAATGCTTCCTGCTTAGATGCTCACCTGGAAACCCAATAAGGAGGGGAACACTTTTCATTATCGTTTAGGAAGAGCCCGAGACTCGACTTGCTATTCAAGAAGCATTATCTATGATGGTTGGAGCTTACAGTACTTTGGAAGGAGCACAGAGAACTCTCATGGAGGCACTTGTGGCTTCATACTTGATAAAGGTAGGTCCAACTATGTGAACTCTAATGGCTGGTAGTATATGCATCTTACTTTTAAAAAAAGAAATATGTTTATTGATTTCAGAGAGTAAGGGAGAGGGAGAGATAGAAACATCAATAGATGAGAGAGACAAAATTGGTTGGCTGGGGGTTGAGCCAGCGTCCTGGGCATGTGCCCTGACCAGGAATCGAACCATGACCTCCCGTTTCATAGGTCGATGTTCAACTACTGAGCCACACCAGCTGAGTTAGATTCTGCTTTTCTGGTTGAACTTTGTATTCATAGATTATTAGTCTATTTAAGTTAACTTAATATACTTATGTAATTGAAACTTTGCTTTGGAGCCAGTTTTAACTTTAGAACTAATCTGAAAAAGCATGAGATATTTTGCTTCAAATTTGTAGGGATTCCAAGTAAACTCTATATTCCCTGCAAAATATCTAAATTTGACTCATGTGACTTTGAGTTTGAGAGTTGGGGAAACAGGTTGTGGCCAGAAACTCACGGTGACCTTGGTCCCAAGGTTGGGCTGAGAACGTGCATCTATAGAGAGAAAGTCTCTGGCTGTGGTCTTTGTAGGTTTTCCTGTTTTATTTGGAAGGTCCTCTTAGATCATAGAAGTACTTTTTAAGTAATATCACTGTCTAAAGGCTTTTAAGCAACATGGTCAAAGATTTTGCACAATTGCTTTGTCTTGATTTTATTTATTTAGACATTTATTGAAATAGCAAATCAACTTTTGATTATATATAATTAATATGACTTATCTTGACTAGAATGAGTTGTTGGTAATTATTTTTAATCTGTGGGTGTTTTTGCGTGTGTTTGTATGTCATATAGCCTGAAGTTCAAGTTCGACAGGTGGCTGTGAAATTTGCCAGCACAGTGTTTCCCTCAGATCATATACCCTCCAGATATTTGCTCTTACTAGCTGCAGGAGATCCGTAAGTTTTTAAAGGTGTTAATTTTGAATTTGGGTTCATTTTAAATTTATTTAAGCATTACTAAAATTATGTTTAAAATGTTGGTCTATGGAATTTAGAAGCAATTTATTAAAGAGTTAAAAGTATGTCCCTTGGTATGATATAAATCTGTAGTCATAGCCTGTCTCTTTTTTTTATTTTTGTGTGGGTAAAATTCAAAGATGCAAGCCACATGACTCTTCAAATCTCAAGAAATTGCCCTAAAGAAGTAATTTCTTATAATGTATCTTATGACCCTGCTTAGATAGCCAAGAATATATTTAAGGCATTTTCTCAAAACCTCAGCTGCCACATATAATTGCTGTTCTTTGTCTTCAAATTATTATTCTGCAATTGGTAAGATTGATTTTTTATTCTTATTTGTCTGAAAGACGGGAAGAAGTTCATGGAGAAGCACAACGAGTATTAAGGTGTCTTCCTGGTAAAAACAGAAAAGAAAGTGCTTCTAAGCAGATGCCTTCTTTCCCAGAAATGGTATATTATATCCAAGAAAAGGTAAGGCATTGGACTTCAGATAATTAGTTTGAGTTATATAATGGATGATGAAATTAAACATACATATTTTAGTGACACCTTTAAAATGTTATCACTAAGTGTTGAATAGTAGTAACAGTTCTAACAGTGTCAATATTTACAATAAGAGGAAGGTACAAAATGAAGAGAAAAAAATTTATTTTCAAATGTAATTGATCTCTTTTGACCAAATCTACATTGGTTGCAATTTCTTTTATCTTCTTCAACACTTTGGCTGTATTTGAAATTTGTTCCCTTGGTATGATATGCTTCAAAATACATCTCCTTTTTATTTTTAATGACATTACTTGAGGCATCATAAGTTTAAGAATGATGCAGGGAGCAGTTCAGATTTTTTCCACTGTGATCATAAGAGAACATCACATCTACTTTTGCAAGTCACCTGTTTTGGCAGTGTTCTCTGTTGATAGATCAGAGAGTGTTGGCAGTCCTGACCCCCAGCCCTTATCCTATTCCACTGTTTATATCAGTGTTTCTTTGAGTATGATGAGGAGGGGTGGGGGAGGGGGTGTACTCCAGCATACTCTGCCTCTACTGGTGGTCCTAGCTTTGTGCTCAGATAGTCATCTGAAGGGAATTGGAGGGTCAGTACTAAGCATCCATGATTTGTTTCTCCATCGCACAGTCCTATTTGGGGTCAGAAGATGCTCTTGTGTGCATATTTTCTTCCTGCTTCAATTGTTAACAAAGAGCTGGCATGCAGTGGCCTGGGGTGGCTGTGTCAGTAGATGCCTGGAGTAGGTTTATTCTTTTTATTATTTATTTATTTATTTTTTAAAAAATATGTTTTATTGATTTTTTTTACAGAGAGGAAGGGAGAGGGATAGAAAGTTAGAAACATCAATGAGAGAGAAACATCTATCAGCTGCCTCCTGCACACTCCCTACTGGGGATGTGCCCGCAACCAAGGTACATGCCCTTGACTGGAATCGAACCTGGGACCCTTGAGTCCGCAGGCTGACGCTCTAGCCACTGAACCAAACCGGTTAGGGCAGGTTTATTCTTTTTAAAACAAACCAGTAAAAACATGAAGAAAATGCAACACACCTGTTACTTAGAGTGAGGGACATGAATAGTCAGCATGATTAATGGAAAAATGTTTTGACTAGAAAGAACCAGTTTCAAACAGTAATGCAGCTTGAAGTACAGTTATTTTCAAACTGAGGAAGGACATGTGCTCCATTTTTCAGTAATTTTTCAGTGTTTGTTTTGGACTTATTTTGTTAGGCTTCCCATCGAATGAAAACTCCAGCCAAGTACATGACTGGGACCACTGTCCTTCCATTTAATCCAGCAGCCTTTGGAGAGGTAGGATTGGCATATATTTCTATTTTGTGTTCTCTGAATATTCTAAAAGATAACGTCACGCCCAAAGAGATATCTGCAAATATTTTGTGTTCTAGATAAATTCATATTGTGGTGTCATTGTTCTTAATAGTTGTTTATTAGAAAAACAGTAATGGTAATTGGAATTATTTTAATTCATAGTGGAGTTGATAAATATATTTATCTCAGCTGAGATTCTCTTTGTGAAAGAACTGGATGCTCCACATTGATTACTCTTAAGATTTTACAGCAAATAGATTTGAATTTTAAAGCCAACAATATGTTGAAGTTGTTTGGATTATCTAGTTTTGAAGATTGGAGAGTGAGATTCACTTGTCATATTTACTAAGGGAAATCCTGTTGTTTAGGTCACTGACTTGCATTAATTAAATGACGAGAATAAGATTCCTCACAATGAAATTGCTGCCTGTCCTATCTTAGCTGTCAAGGAACGAGCTTCCAGAGGACTCCCGAGCAGCCAGTTTATATCAGAGGTTTTTATGGTGTCGTATTTGCTCTTCTGGAGATGATTGGAACCCGTTTTCTCAAATTCTTGTGTTAGTGGAGATTAAACACAACTTGACTTCCACAGGATTAGGTTATTTACCCCAGGTTTCTGCTCATTCTCTCTCTCTGTCTCTCTCTCTGTCTCTCTTTCCCCCTCTCCCCCCTCTCTCTTGTTCCTCCTCCCTCCCTGTCCCTCCCTCTCTCCCTCCCTCCCGCACGTACACACAAACACATACACAGAGTATTGTAATTTTTTTAGACTTTAGGAGTTGAGTTTGCATTTCAACTATGTTAAATGCCACTAAAGAACACTCTTTGGATTTATAAAAGCTTATTAGGTAAATTTTACTCCATTATGGTAATTTCAGTTAACATATTGGGTCATGTTTTTCAGTTTCTGTGGGCATTTTTGAATGGCTTTATGAAGAAGGTAGAGGAGTCCAATCTGTCACTTGAAGAATATCCTCCCACGTTGATTTTTGGAGAAACTTACCTGGTATTCTTCTTTCTTCTGTTTTAGATAGTTCTGTACTTACGAATGTGCCTAGCTCACAGTGCGGGAGTGGTGCCCACCTCTCAGAGTTTGGCAGATATGCAAGATCATGCCCCAGCCATTGGACGCTATATAAGAACTTTAATGTCAGGCAACCAGGCAACATCCTCATCGTCTTCTTCCAAGAGCGGAGAAACCAACCCTGTTCAAATCTACATCGGCCTGCTTCAGCAGCTGCTAGCGGGTGTTGGAGGTAGGAGGTTGTGGTGCTGAGGACAGAGATTATAGCACTTGAGAAAAAAAATCGAATTTTAAGCTCAGCTAAGAATTTATAGCAAAATTACTTTTTCTCTTCACTACTGTGACTGAACATTAGTCTTTGTTTCTTTTTCTAAACTTATCTGATTCATCCTTGATGCATTGTTTCTCTTTTCAGAAGTAAATGGTGATAATAGATAATATTTTTACTTTGGAAGTGGGTGTGAAAAACAGGCCAGCTTAGTATAGATAACCAGTCTGTGAATATGCTGTATTGTCACACGCTATTTAGGTTAATTTTTCTTTTGTAGAACTAGGGACTGCCTCCTAAAGGAATTTAGTGATTCCTGATGTTTATCACTTCTCTTGAAATTAAAATGGCTCTGAATTCTTACTTAGGTTTGCCAGTCATGTACTGTCTCCTGGAAGCTGTCTCAGTGTATCCAGAAAAGCTGGCTACCAAGTTTGTAGACAAAACAGAATGGATAAAGGTATACCCTGTGCATGTATCTTTCTCTTTGAGTCTGCATATTTTAAGACCCATGATTTTATCTTCATGTCTGTGTTCCTATGACCAGTTCTGTCTTTAGGTCATTTTGAAAACTCTCTCATCGTCAGACACTTACTGAGAAACATGTAGGTTGTTGTATCTCAATGATCCATCTGGTGAGAGTGATAGATGAATTGAGAGTCATATCAGTACAAAATAATGATTTTTCTGCCTTTTAAAGTTTAACAGATTTATCTAGTTTAAGAAAAAATATGTAAAATGTCTCCCACCTACCCAAATCCTCCAACTTCCTGTCCCTTCCTCTCTCACTGACAAATATACATGGTCATCACTTATTTATAGGTGGTGTACCTTCTAGAGTTTACTTAGGCATATATACACCAATAAAAATAAGCATTTTTAATTTTTATTCCTTCTTTTACACAAGGTAGCGCAGTTGTCACTTGGTTTTATACCTTACTTGTTTTACCTTCCACTGAAACATGGAGGTTTTCCTACGTAACTACAGAGAAAGCATCCTCTTTAACAGCTCATTGTTTTCCCCTGTATGAATGTACCATAATTCATATTAAATCCTTACTGATGGCCATTTAAGGTACTTCCAGTCTGCTGCAATGAACAGTTGCCATTTTGAAAATGAGGAAGTATGTTTTTTAATGGGTCCTGCAGAAGTGGAGTTGTGTACATGCATTTTAACAATTTTGACAGTGCACATCCATATGAGTGGTACCAATTTACACTCTCACCAGCTGTGTTGGAGAATGTTTTCATCCCATCATTACAATAAAAGAATTGCCAGGTTTAGAAATAAATACAAGATGCTCAGGTAAATTTGAATTTCAGTTAAACAATGAATAATTTTCTTAGTATGGGTATGACCCATAGAGTTTTTGTGCTACATAATTTCAACTTGAGTTATGGTTAAATGTACAGATTATCTTTTTCTGTGTGAAAGCATGAATGGAATTGACCAAGAGGTATGAGTTTTATACTTCTGGAAAATCTGCTCTCATGAAATTTCTTCTCGTTTAAAAGGTTTTTATTCTTTGTGAATATTTGCTGATTTTAAAATGATGTTAGTGTTTTTGACATTTGATCTTGTAGATCAGGGGTCATCAAGCTCTAGTCCATGTGCCAAATCTGGTGTGTTTTTATATGGCCTACAGGCTAAGAATGGTTTTTACATTTTTAAATGGTTAAAAAACAGACACACAGAAACAAATAACACTTCCTGACATGAGACTTGGCATGTCCATAAAGCTGATTTGAAACACAGATACCCCTGTTGATTGTCTGTGGCTGCTTTTGCACTGCACTGGCAGGATGGGGTTATGACAGAGACCACATGGCCCACAAAGCCTGTTTGGCCCTTTACAGAAAACATTTATTGACCTCTGTTTTAGATCATATGTGTATTAGTTCCACCTGTTTATACTGTCTATCTTTGATGAAAATGCATAGATTTTGGTATATAATTCAACTTTCATTTCACTTTGAAATACCTTGTGTTTTTATGTCCAATAGATTGAACAATTTAATGTAGCACTTATTTTAATCTTAAATGTTAGATGTTGTCAGCAGGAAGATAAATATAAAAATATTTATTTTTCTATACCACTTAGAGTCTGATGAACAGCAGTAAAGAAGAGATGCGTGAACTGGCAGCGTTGTTTTATTCTGTGGTGGTATCCACAGTGTCGGGAAACGAGTTGAAGTTGATGATAGAACAGCTTATAAAGACTACAAAAAATAATCATGTATGTTACCAGTATGGTCTTCATTCTTTTTTGGTGGGAGATAGTGGAATTTTACAAAACATATCTAGTATATTTTTAGTTCTTGCATTCTCATTTGTAAAATGAACTTTTATGATTGTAAAGTTTAAATGAGATAATTGAATCAGTTCATTCAACAAACGAGTGCTTTGTGTCTGATTGGCACTGTTTTAGGTGCTAGGAATGTAATGGGGAGTAAATACATATGCTGCTGCCTATCATTGTGCCTCTTCTATCAGTAAATACCACATGCTTTCAAATATTATATTGCTTACTTTGTGTTTGGAGGTTTGAGCAATTAGAAGTAGGATCTGTTTATTGTATTTGGTTGGCAATAGGAAGAAATTATGCTTGAAAATTATGATAGTGTAGTTGCATAAGTTACCTAAGTGCTGTAAGCTAGAAGAAAGTTTGGGAGCTATAGGAACATGCAAGAGAGTCATCTCACCCAGAGTTGGAGTGGGAGTGGGATTAGGGAATCTAAATCTTGAAGTTAATCAAGACTTCGCTTAACTTCTTGGAATTTATCTGTGTTAGAAACTCAAGGTTTCTCTTGTTCCTAAACCTGATTCTTTAGCATCCAGTAGAACCTCAAAGATCACTTTATTCTTTGGCCTTATGTTTTGTTGGGGAGATGACTAATAAACACACAGTTATTTCAATGTATTCTTGCACATGTAGAGAGAGACAGAGACATATGCTATTGTGTTGTTAAACTCAGAGCCCAGAGATACAGCACGGATCCGTGCTCGCATTGGGATTCACCATAGGAAGATATTTGGCTAAAAAGAAAATGAGAATGGCAGAGCAACAAGACCTGGAGACAAATGCTGATTTCCTGCCTGAACAAGAGGAACTCATTCAGAGCGCCACAGAGACAATAGGTAGTTAATGTGTTTATGCTGATTGGGATGTCACAATTTTTGCATTAGGTTAAAATTAAATATAGCATTTTAATTTCTTTTTTTAAAAATATATTTTTATTGATTTCAGAGAGAGGAAGGGAGAGGGAGAGAGAGAGATTGAAACATCAATGATGAGAGAGAATCATTGATTGGCTACCTCCTGCACACCCCCTACTGGGGATCGAGCCCACAACCCAGGCATGTGCCCCCTGACCCGAATCAGACCCGAGACCCTTCAATCCACAGGTGGACGTTCTATCCATTGAGTCAAACTGGATAGGACCATTTTTATTTCTTTTTACAGTAGTGAACTGTAAAGGCACAAGCCTTTGTATAAACCTTACTCGATGCTAAATAAACTCTGTGTTTTAATAACAAAACTACCTTCTTTTGTCTTTACTGTATGTTTTACAACATGATTCTATTATGGGAAAAACTTCAAACATTAAAAAAAGACACTGCTTTATGCCCTGTTCCTACTGTTTTTTATCTGTTTATATACTTATATGTACAGCCCCTTTCTGTGTTTTCTAAGTAAACATTAATGAATTAAATAGAAGATACTACAGACTTTGATTTTGTTTTACTGTCTTTAAAAAAATCTTGAATACATTTCTTTGGTTTACAAGGATAATAGTATTTTCTTCTCAGTTTTGTCTAAATGTGTTTACAGGATCATTTTTGGACAGTACATCGCCCCTCCTGGCAATTGCTGCTTGTACAGCCCTGGGTGAAATTGGCAGAAATGGTCCTCTCCCAATCCCCAGTGAGGGATCTGGCTTTACCAAGCAACATCTTGTGGAAAGCTTACTAAATAGAATACCCTCCAGTAAAGAAACAAATAAGGTAAGTCTCTTCCTTTATTCCTTCCTTTCTGAAATTTACATATGAATTGTAATTAGGATGGCATTGCAGCTGGAAGAGGATTTAATATGAAAAGGAATGAGAGGAAAGTCTAGGTGAGTTAGGGATGATTTGTGCGTAACCTTCGTGTGTGCACCATCTGACCCAGTTATTCCAATGTAGGCAATAACTATTAAGATTTAGATACAGTGTTAAGTGCATCAGTTCTTTTGTCAGACAAAAGGTGGATAATAAAGTATTAAATAATTTGATGATTTTTGTTATTTCAGACCAAATCTAAGTCTTAACCACTTGTAGTGAGTTTGGTTTAACACTAGAAAGACTGAAACTTAGTATATACCTATATTGCCCAAAAGCAGTCAAAATGACTGCATTGTGAAAGAATAATATCGGAGTACTCTTCACTTATGTTCCTTAGCTTTTCCAATAACGCACTTCTATTGGGACATTTCTTTCATGAATTTAGGGCGCAAAAGAAATAAAATAAACAACTTATTAGAACAAGTATCACTGCATAAAAGATTCGAATAACAAGTACTAGTTTAGCCTCTTGAGCAACTGCAACTTATCAAGTATCGACAATTTATCATGTACTTGTATGTTATCATGTGACTGTAATCGAAAAAAAATGAAAATTGTTATTTCAATACAGAGCTGAACTGGTCATATAAGAAATTTACTCAATTCAATAATAAGAGTCATTTGATTATTTAAAATTTCCCAAGCAGTCAAAATGACTGCTTTTGGGCAATATAGGTATAATATATATATATACCGGAAATGAAGGAGGGGGGAGGTAACTATAAACGCATTTATATGTTGTACAAAAAGTCACAACATTCTAAGAAATTGTGTCATTATATACATCATTGTTTTTCTAATTGAAATTAAAAAGCAGTCAAAATGACTTCCTTGGGCAATCTAGTGTTAAAGAAGACTGGGCATTAGTAAGCAGTGCGAGTAATCTGTGAGGGAAAGGACATTTATAGTTTCTTAGTTTTAGGTAAAAATTTTCATGGACTTTAAGACATTTCCTTTGTGGTCAAAGCACCTCAGTGTTGAAGTATGAGATGATTTAACGGGCAGAAGAATCAGTTTACTATAAGTTTAATAAATATGTAATCTTATTCTTGGTGTAGCTACTGGTTAAATCTTTGGGAAGATTACACAGTGTAGTTTTTTAAAATATATTTTTATTGATTTCAGAGAGGAAGGGAGAGGGAGAGAGAGATAGAAACATCAATGATGAGAAAAAATCATTGATCGGCTGCCTCCTGCACCTACTAGAGATTGAGCCTGCAACCCAGGCATGTGCCCTTGACCGGAATTGAACCTGGGACTCTTCAGTCCTCAGGCCGATGCTCTATCCACTGAGCCAACCAGCTAGGGCCACAATGTAGTTTTTACTTGTCATTATTAACTAGAGGCCTGGTGCACAAAATTTGTGCACTTTGGGGGGGGGGTGTCCCTGAGCCCAGCCTGCGTGTTCTTGCAGTCCAGGAGCTCTCAGGCAATGTCCGACTGAAGGCTTAGGCCTGGCAGTCAGACATCCTTAGTGCTGCGGTGGAGGCAGGAGAGGGTCCCGCCACCGCTGCTGCGCTCGCCCTCCATGAGCCTGGCTTCTGGCTGAGTGGTGCTCCCCCTGTGGGAGCACATTGACCACCAGGGGGCAGCTCCTGTGTTGAGCGTCTGCCCCCTGGTGGTCAGTGCACGTAATAGTGACCGGTCATTCTGTTGTTTGGTTGATTTGCATATTCAGCTTTTATTATATAGGATTACCAACCACTGTTGAGCACTTGTAATGTGCCAGGTATTTGCTAAGTGCTTTGCATACATTAATTAATTGAATCCTCCAAAAGGTCTAGTGAAGTAGGTACAGTTGTCATCTGTGTTTTCCAGATGAAGAAACAGAGTCATAGAGAGATGAAGTGACTTGCCTAAGGTCACATACCTGTAAAGGCTAAAGAAATATTCAGGATGTATGATTTGGTCTTAGGTCCTTTTTAAAAAAAAAACAAAAACAAAAAAAACTTTTTTTATTTTTGAAACTATTACAGATATCTCCCCCTCCCCTTTACCCCACTCCTCCCAGTCCCTACTCACTCCCCCATGTCTTCACTGCCGTATTGCTTGTGTCCATGGGCTATGTATATAAGTATATATAAGTTCTTTGGTTTATCTCTTTGGGCCCAGAACCTACATTTATAACTGTTATGGTTTGAAGGATGATAATCCTAGTTAAAGGCTTTCTTTTTTCTTCTTTTGCACCTATGGACCCTTAATGGACTCAGTTTGGTGTTTTTTTCCCCTCCAATGTCTTACAGATATAATTCTGTAAAATTGGAGACTATAAAAACACCCAAATATGCACTGTTGCATTATTATTTAGACAGACTGCCCCCTTCCTGCCATCTCATTTTGGAAACATTCTTCTGGGATAAAGCTGTTAAATGCTTTAAAAAATAATTCTCTTTTATTCTAGATGAAAGAACGAGCAATCCAAACACTGGGATATTTTCCAGTTGGGGATGGAGATTTTCCTCATCAGAAACTCCTCTTGCAAGGTCTGATGGATTCTGTGGAGGTATTTATATTGCTTTCTGATTATTAGTCATTCAAGCACAAGGCATGCTGTGAGATTTTAAATTAAACTTGTATTTATTTATTCACCAAGTACTTATTGAGTGCCAGTCTTGGGCTCATCACGATGATTGGCATAGCATTGACTAAATCACTTATGTGGGAAAGTCCTTTTCTCATAATTTTTGAGTAAAGCATGGTGCAGTGTGGGTAGGAGGGAAATCTACCCAGTTGCTTAGATGTGGGGAGTGGGTGCTGCTATTCCAGTTGCTCTTGCGTCTGATGACTTAGCTCTGTCCTCCAGTGTAGTGAGGACCTGCCATTTGACAGCTGCTGGCCCAGTGTGATGAGGGTCTAAGTGCAGCCCTATCTGGCCCCTGATCCAGCCTCAATTCTTGTCACTCACTCACATTTGTATACACTAGCCTCTGCTTCCTTTGCCCTTAGCTTTTGAAAGGCCCATACTTCTTTCTTGGGTTGTTGCTGTGCCCCTTGAAAAGCCTGACCTGACCCTTCAAGCTAGAGTACATAGGTTCTTCAGTTATCTATGCTGTCATGACCCTCCATTCTTCTTCACAGCATTTATCACTGTCTCTAATTGCTCACTAGACTGAAGGCAAAGTCTGTTTTGCTCCTCATTATAAAACAACACAAAAGTAAAGAGATAATATAATGAGTCCCCATGTGCCTATTTTTACTTCTTTTATTTATTTCTTTATTTCTGGACTACTTAAGGCATAATAGATAGCGTATCATTCATAAATGGAGTTAAGGGTTTTGTTTTTGTTTGTAATGCCAACTTTGTTGTTACTAACAATCGGAAACATGTAGAAAATAGGCACATTAAACGAACCCCTAATATAGGATTCTCTGTGTTGAAATACCTTTTTCTCAGGGATGGAAGCCCTTAAATCCTTTTTTCTCAGAATAGGAATCATGTGATACCAGCATTTGACACCTCATTTGGTTGATTGAGCTTAGGAATGGCTAAACTGTTGTCGTAGGTATGCCTTGTAAAGCTCTCCACAAAGGTTAATATTCCCATATCACTCCTACTTTCTGTTCTTTATTATCTTATTTCTTCATTTTTCCATTTCTTTCAATTCATGGTATACAATGCCAAAAGGAACTGAGATCCAGTTTTGTGCTAAGTCAGTGCTCGTAATTGTGCCAAAATTTCAAAATCAAATTAAAAAATTCCTGAAAAGAATTTTTCTAACATTTGATTTTTGAAATAATTTCAAACTAACAGGATAGGTATAGTATGAAGAACTTCTTTATACCCTTTATCCAGGGTTACCAATTTTAACATTTTACCACATATATTTTATTATTCTATATTTTTTTAAGAAACCATTTAGAATAACTTGTAGATATCATATAACTTATGATTGAAAAGAGTTGTTAGTAAATTATAGTGGTTGCTATTTTAGTGCAGTTATTACAAATCAGGTATCCACCAGAAGTTTTCTGTACATTCACCTCATGTAATCCTTCCAGCCTGATGAGGTGGGTGTTGTGCTCATCTATATATATAAAAGCCTAAGCGACTGAATGACCGGTCGACCAGTCGCTATGACGCACACTGACCACCAGGGGGCAGACACTCAATGCAGGAGCTGCCCCCTGGTGGTCAGTGCACTCCAACAGTGGGAGTGCTGCTCAGCTGACCCACCCATCCTGGCAGCCCACCTGGCGGCAGCCACTCCCTCCCTCAGTAGTCCTGCAGGTCCAATCTCTGGAGAATGGGCCAGGCACCAATGGACTGGCGCCACCAGCATGATCCTGACAGCTCTGCTGGCTTCCTGGAAGTCGGCCTTGGGCACCAAGGTCGCTTCCCCTCCCTAGACTCAGCAAGGAAAAAACGATGTAAAAGTGGCCGCCAGGTGGTTCCCAACAACTGGTGCAAGTGTCAGCAGGACAGATTTGGATCCCGTGCTGGCAAGGGTATCCCGTCGCCCACTCGGAGGGCTGAGCGTGTCCCAGCCCATCCCCCCCCCTGCCAACCCTGTGATGGGTGCCAGATGCAGGGCTCATGGCTGGCGAGTGCTGCCTCTCCCAATCAGGACTAATGGCGTGACCCCGAGGCAGATGGAGGGGGGCCAGGATGAACAGGAGCTGCAGGCAGGAGTGGCAGGCGGTGTTGGACTGCCAGTTTTGGCCCAATCCCTGCAGGCCATGCCGAGGGACCCCACCCATGCACGAATTTGTGCATCGGGCCTCTAGTATTACATATAACCAGTTGAGGCTCAATTTAAATAAGAGTAGGAAGCTGGTGAGAGACAGAGCTAGAATTTGCACTGAGGTCTGTGTGGCTTCTAAGTCCATGCCCTTCCCCCCAGGTTAATGGTATCGTGCTTCCAAAGATTAAAAATCATTGTCGCCCTGGCCAGTTTGGCTCGGTGGATAGAGCGTCGGCCTGCGGACTGAAGGGTCTCAGGTTCGATTCCAGTTAAGGTCATGTACCTTGGTTGCCAGCACATCCCCAGTGGGGAGTGTGCAAGAGGCAGCTGATCGATGTTTCTCTCTCATCGATGTTTCTAACTCTCTATTCCTCTCCCTTCCTCTCTGTAAAACATCAATAAAATATATTTTTAAAAAAATTGTGTCATGGTTCCCTACGGAGGGTGAGGAGAGGAGTGCAACATGGACTTGGAAAAAGATCTCTAAGTCATCTTACCTTCTCCATTCCTTCGCTTTACCTCACTTTTGAACCACCTGTGTTAGCTGAAAGCAGTCCAGGCTAAAGAGAGAAATGGTATTCCGTAGCCTTTCCATAAAATGAATGCTACTGGGAAATGTTCTCTCTGCTTCATGGCATTTGTTTCCTTCATTGCAGGCCAAGCAGATTGAACTTCAGTTCACTATCGGTGAGGCCATTACCAGTGCTGCAGTAGGAACCAGCTCCGTGGCTGCCCGGGATGCCTGGCTGGTGACTGAGGAAGAGTACTCCCCTCCTGCTGGTACCAAATATTCAGCAAATTGATCTGTAATCCCCAAGTAACCCTTTTCTATTCTCTTTATCCACATTTGAAGCTAAAGAAAAATGTATACATTCTATTTTAACTCTTCTTTACATACTTATATCTGTCTTAGTTTGGTTTAGTAAAGAGATATAGTTGGTTAAAGGAGAGTGAGCATGTCATGAATGAGAACTCCTTTTTTAGCCTTTCGGCAAGCAAGCAGGGAGTTAGGTGTGGGTACCTTGTGCTCTTTTCATGAGGATTGGTGTATTTTGCCAATTTTATAAGTGTAGGCATAGCAGTTTCCCAATGATGTATCCCCTAACCCTTTATCACATAACTAGAGGCCCGGTGCATGAATTTTTGTGCATGGGTAGGGTCCCTAGGCCTGGACAGTGATCAGGGCCGATCAGGGGGGCTGGGCGGCCCAGGGGAAGGGACCATGGGAGGTTGGCTGGCCACGGGGAGGGAACATAGGAGGTTGGTCAGCTGGAGGGAGGGACTGCAAGAGGTTGGCCGGCAGGGGGAGGGACTGTGGGAGGTTGGCTTTTGGAGTGCACTGACCACCAGGGGGCAGCTCCTGTGTTGAGTGTCTTCCCCCTGGTGGTCAGTGCACATCATAGCAACCGGTTGGCTGGTTGTTTGGTCGTTTGGTCATTTGGTCGTTAGGTCGTTAGGTCGTTGGGTCGCTTAGGTTTTTATATATATAGATGAGGCTTCAGTGTCTTCTGCTCACCCTCCAGCTGCCTCTGTGCTAGAAGAAGGGAGTTATTACTTACGCTGGGGAAGGCTGTGGGAGATACATTTTTGTAGAGTGATGGTGGGAGGGAGCAGGGAAAATTGCCTCACTGGCTCTTGTTCCTCCACACTCCTCCTGGTCTGTGTTGGAATGCCCCAAGTCACTTGCAGGTGAGCTGGGGCTAATGACTTCATGGACAGACCTAGAAGACAATTGTATGTATGAGTGTGGAATGTTGAAGAGTTCCAGGTTGGAAATCTGGGAGGGTCGTGTAGAGATAGTAGTTGAGGCCATGAACTTCGACATGATCACCAAGGGAGTGAGTAGAAAAGAGTTCAACAAAAGAGCTCTGGGTTCCCCAGAGTTTCAGGTTTTGGTAGTTTAGAATAAGCCAGGGAAGGACAGGTGAAAAGGAGCACTCTGAAAAGGCGTCCTGGAAGTGAAGTGAAGAAAATCTATGAACAGGCGTGTGGTGGGGTGGGGTGGGGTGGGGATCAACTGGGGCATATATACTGCTGGTAGATCAGTTAAGCTGAGAAGCAAAAAGTCATCATTGAAGTTAGCAACAGGACGGTTATTGTTGACTTTTACGAGTAATTTCTGTGGAGTGGAGAAGGTAAAAGCCTCATTTTTGAGTGGGTTCAGAAAAAAAACTAAGAGGAGAGAAATATAGAGCATGAGTACAGATAACTATTTTGAAATGTTTTGATGGAAAGCAGTGGTTCTCGACTAGGAGAGGGAGCTTTTGCCCCACAAGGGACATTTGGAAATGTCCGGGCACTGGAGAGCGTCAGTGCGCTGGTCTCCAGTAGGTGGAGGCCCCGGATGCTGCTAAACGTTACAGTGCACAGGACCGCGCCCGCAACAAACTGTCCCGCCCCCAGTGGCAGTGGTGTTGAGGGTGAGGGACCCTGAGGAAGTAAGGAAAGGAGAAAAGTAGTAGAACAGCTGGAGAGGAAAGTGAAGTCAAAAGAGGTTGGTTTGTGTGTTAGTTTCTAGATGGGGGATGGGAACGATATAATAGAGAAAGAAAAAGGGCTGAGACAGGAGAGTGGGGATAATTTTTTTCTAAATATTTTTTTTTAAAGAGAAGTTTTAGGTTCACAACAAAATTAATAGGAAGGTAAGGATGTTTCCTGTATACCCACTGCCTCTACACATGCAGAATTTCCTCCATTATGGGGATACTTTCTCATTCTAAGGGACTAAACCTGAGTACCTTTGAAAAGTTATTTAGCTTATGCTAGGTTTTGACATGAATGATTATCAGTTCCTTCAGCAATTTATTTAAACACCTTAGTCATGTAAATTTTAATATTACAGGATTATTATATTGAGTAAATTGATTAAAATCTAACTTTTTCAGGGAACTCTTTGGTTATTTTAATTTCTTTTCATCATTCTTTGTTTCCCCCACAGGAGCCAAAGTGAATGATGTGGTTCCCTGGGTGTTGGATGTGATTTTAAATAAACATATCACCAGCCCTAATCCACACGTGAGGCAGGCAGCCTGCATCTGGCTCCTTTCCCTTGTGAGGAAGCTGAGTACCCATAGAGAAGTGAAGGTAAGCCATGCTGTAAATGCGATCAGCTCTACTGGGGAAGCCGCTATGAAATCTTAATAATTGAAGGGTGGTAGGAAGGAAAGTGTAAGAAGGTGAGGCAATCTGAGGTAAGGGCCATTAACCGATAACAGATATTTTGACATAAACTGTACGTGAAGGAATGAAGGATGGCAGCTGATACCTGTTGGCTGGAAGATGATTCTAAACGGGAAGGCACACAACCAGAATGGTGAGGATGCGGAGGCTCAGACTGTGTGCATTAGACTACCTGTAGGCGGTCCCACCTTCAGTAGTTTGGCCACCCTCCTAGAGGACAGCATTGCAGGGCTCGCGACTGCCGTGGGTCCTCAGATCTTACAGGTGTTGTGTATCCTGAGAGGAAGATTCTTATTCTCCTGTAGAGGAGGAGTTTCACTTTTCTCAGTGCCTCTTTTCTTCTTTCAGTCTCATCTTAAAGAAATTCAGAGCGCATTTGTGTCCGTTTTGTCAGAAAATGATGGTAGGTTATTGGTAAATATTTGATTTCCAAACATCATTAAACTTATATTTCAAATTTTGAAAAAAAATCTATTAGTGAAATAGGGGTACAGGAAACTTGATTCTTATTTACTTATTTTCTAATTAAATCATGTTCTTCAGTTTTGCATTTAAAAATGGAGCTGATGCCGTCTTTAACATTAGCCCTTCTACTAAATAATAGCGTTCTTCTACTTCTGATTCCTTTCCTCTTTATGATCTAGGCCAGGAGAGAGCGAATGTATATGTGATAGGCATTTAAATAGTAGCTTCACTTTATAACTTGTTTTAAACATATGGTCTTGCGTTGACTTTTCATTAAAAACAATTGGATGTGGGAATACTGGAATTCCGCGAGGTGTCAGCCTCTCACGTGTGTGACTTGGGTCCATTGATCCTCTGAGGCCCAGCAGTCTTGACTTGGTTTGTGGGTTGGACTTACTGTGAATGTAGTCCTCAGTTACAGGGACTTTTTGGGGCCATGTCCACTGAGGTGGTTTAGTACATGTTTAATAAAATAGGCAGATTGATTCTAGTCTCATATCTTTACTTTGATATCCCTTTGGATTAATGCTACAAGTTTTTAAAAATTTCAACTTCATGGCCAGTAGACAAATTTTTCTTAAAGTAATATTATTTTGTCTGATTTTTGTGTAGAACTTAGTCAAGATGTTGCTTCAAAAGGCCTTGGGTTGGTGTATGAACTGGGCAATGAACAAGATCAACAGGAATTGGTTTCTACACTCGTAGAAACACTTATGACTGGCAAAAGGTACAGTGAACTTGAAAATTTCAGGTTTGAACGCATAAGACAAGTTTTGCACATACTAAGAACATGCTTGGAAAAAGGAAAATTCAACTTTTTATATTCCTGTTTGTTAAGTCTTTTCTAAATGGAAAGTCAATGATTGCTATGCTGTGGATAGCAGCTTAATTACTGTCTAGAAAGTTAACTAAACTACTATTTGGAAGCATGCCAGTAGGTCAGATTTTGAAAACTGAATGATCTCAGGATAGTTAAAGCATTGGGTTACAAAAACACTATAATTACTGTTGGCTAAATGAAAACGATGACATGGCAAGGATGCTTGCACATCACTCAGAGTCTGATCTGTGAAGAGTATGAGAGAGGATATCCTTCTTGTAATTTAATTGGTTGCTGCTTTATATTTTTTCCTTGTAGGAAGGATAGTTTTTAATATAAGACAGCATTTAATTCAGTGTATTTATATGGGATGCTCTTTTATATTGGAGTCTATTTATTTATTCTAGACTTCATTTTATAAAACTCTCAGGCTGATGGAAAGGAATAGTCAACTGTTACATCTTGTACTTGGTAGCTATTTGACAGAATTTTATCAGTTTGGGAATAAAATGTATCACTTAGTTGAATGCTGGTATGAAAAATTTGAGTCTGATATAAATTTTTAATGTTGTTTTGGTTTAGAATTAAACATGAAGTTTCTGGAGAGACAGTGGTATTTCAAGGGGGAGGTCTTGGCAAAACACCTGATGGGTAAGTGTGTCCAATCCATGGATCAGTCCTGTAGACATCTTCAGTTTGGTAAATAGAGCACTCATGAAATTTATTTCCACCCTCTTAGACAATGTGTGTTAGTGGAAGGAGAAAACTTCTATGGAGAAAAACCTAATGTTGTAGGTTGGGTTTCCTGGGAAACCGCCTCTGAGATGGAGATTTGTATGCTGGAGGTTTATTGAAGAACATCTGGGGTCATCACCCGGGGAGCCGGGGGTGGGGGCGGAGCGTGAGGAAGCAGGATAGGGCCAGCACTGAAGCAGATACTGACCTCGCCAGGAGCTCTGGAGCTGGCCTTGGGTGGCCCTTTAGACTTTTCCCGCTTTGAGGATCCAGGCTTTACAACCCTTCATTCAGCCTGACCTTGAATTGAAGGAAGTTCTGTCAGCTCCCAGCCAGTGAATCCTGCAGGGGGAGGAAAATCTGGCTGCATAGTTGGGGATCCACTGCACTTGGTTTGGGGGGTTGGGGGGTGGGACTGGGAGGACTCGACTTGGTCGGTGTCTTAAAGCTCACCAATTTAGCATTTCAAATAATTCCTAGAGCCCTCCCTCTTTTATCTTGTATTATTCCATTGTGGCTACACTGTTGCTTTTCCTCTAAAAATGCTCAGGGAAAATGGCAGATTTGGCTGTGTGCTGCCTGCAGCATTAGAAAGCAGCATTGGCTCTTGCTGAGGTGCTCCCTTACCTCATTGCTTTCAGTGGAGAGTTGTTTCCATTTACTTACTCTCCCTGGTTATTAAAAAGTACTTGCTTTTCACAAAGCAACTAACCCAAGTGATCAGGTATTTGAGCAAATATTATTTGTTCAGAGGAAAATTAACAGGATTCAAGGTGTTATTACCAAGCTGTGTGCTCTAGCTGGAAAAGTCTTCGGGAAGACGGAAGTTATCTTCCAGTCAGTCTCATGATGGTGAGAGAGATTCATGCACAATATAATGAAGGGTCACCGACCTGCCTCCCAAACTGGTGAGAGCTCTAACTCCGTGAGAATTGCAGGGGTGTTGAGGTCATTTACCAGGCATTGGTGATATTGGATTATGTGACTCTTTATATTCTTTTCCGTCTGGTTCTCTGCCCTCTGCAGTGATGAGGTAATGCAATATTGGAAATTTAGTAAAAACATAATTTTAAGATGTCCTAGTAATATTGGTAATGTAATTTTCATTAGGTCAGAGATAGAGCAATACATTATTATATACTTTCTGTTTGTTTTCAAGACAGGGCCTTTCTACTTATAAGGAGCTTTGTTCTCTGGCCAGTGATCTTAGTCAGCCAGACCTGGTATATAAATTTATGAATTTGGCAAACCATCATGCAATGTGGAACTCAAGGAAGGTAAGTTACTATCACTGGACAGTTTATTTTTTCCCCCCTGCAATGCGAAATCTGTTAAATTGGTGGGCAGTGACAATTGATATGCAGTATGTTTTATAAAAGTCTATGATTAGAAAGAGCCAGACCACCACATGGCTGCTGTTATTGATTGGTAAAGCTGGGACACCCAATAAAATCAGGCTCAATTCAGGGGCAAGTTTGGGAGGGAGAATTTTGTGATCTTCATATATTGAATATGTTAATATTTTACTGCAGCAGATGTATCTGATCCACTTCATCGTATCTTTTCAGGGTGCTGCTTTTGGTTTTAATGTAATTGCTACCAAAGCTGGAGAACAGCTGGCTCCTTTTCTGCCTCAGCTCGTTCCTCGTCTCTATCGTTACCAGTTTGATCCCAACCTTGGCATCAGACAGGCCATGACAAGTATTTGGAACGCATTGGTCACTGACAAAACAACGGCAAGTATCTCTGACTTCTTGTCTAAGATTATGTACAGGATTTGAACCCAGTGCCCATCTTCCTTTCTTACTTTTTATACTTATTTATTTAAACAAATACAAATTCTTTTATTTCTTGTTTGCTTTCTTCTTTCAAAGTATCGAATATACTCATGACAACATTTATTTAAGTTGCAAAAATGGAAATAATCTAAATGTCCACTGGGTGGCCGGGTAAAAAAAGGACGGTATATTCATACAAGTGGAATACTACATATCCATAGGTTCTGTTGATGCAATGGAGAACAGGCCATGGTTCCCACATTCAGGGAGTTGACTTAGTTGAGGAGATAGACAAGGAAGCAGGCAATTACTGTGTGTGGTCTTTCTCTCTCAGTTTTCTGTCATCTGGCTGCTTCTCATATTCTGTTCCACTCCTAGATATTAGGACTTCTCCACTCCAGGCTTGCCTCTGAGTACCTTTTACTCTCTCAGCTTTATCATTCTAGATGAGCTCATCACTTCAAGGGCATTTATTGTGATGATTCCCAATCTTATATTTTTGGCCCAGACAAGACTTGTGCTCCTGACTTGCATATCTTATTGCTGCTTGACATCTTAAGTTGGGTGTTATTTCACAATACCTTAGACATAGCATGTCTAGAATAGGGCTTGGAGAAAAACAGTGTTCCGCCCTGGCTGGTGTGGCTCAGTTGGGAAAGGTTGCCGGTTCGATTTCCTGTCAGGGCACATACCCAGGTTTCAGGTTTGATCCCTGGTCAGGGTGCTAATGGGAGGCAACCAGTCGATTTTTTTCTTTCTCCCTCTCCCTTCCTCTCTTTATAAAAATCAATAAAAACATATTTTAAAACAACCTTCCCTATCTGTTCTCAATGTTCATCCATTTACCCAAGCCAGGAAACTTGCTGTCATCCTTAATTTTGTCTGTCTTACCCCCATCCCCATTTGAATCCAGTGGCACATTCTGTTGATTCTGCTTCTAGAGTGTTCCTTGAATCCATTCTCTTCCTTTCTTTATTATTTCCTTGTGAACAGGTTGTCATCTTTCTCTTTGCCTTCCTTCATTTAATTATCATTAGTAAAAGTGATTTTTAAAAAAATGCAAACTGGTTTGTGCCGTTTTGGGTTAAAATCCTTTCGTGACTTCATAGTTCACTTTAAATAAATTCCATGATCCTTATTACAGTCCCTGCACATGATGTGGCCCTTTCCTCTCCCTTCAGTCTGATAATAGGTTGAGTGTGTTCCTTTCATGGTGGTAGGTACTTAGGGGTCAGCTCGAAGGATTGATGAGTTTCCTTTGCTCTATGAGATTATTTGGTACCATTGGGCAGTCAAGATCTAATAGGCCAGCTGGCTTTATAGATCTGAGTTCAGGGCATGAGGCCTAAGCTCTGAGTGAGTATCATCTTTGTATGAGTGAAAGTGAAGCCACAAGTGTGGGTGAGATCCTTGTGGAGAATGTTTAGAGAAGTGGACATTGAAAGACATCCTTTTGTTAAATCTTAGGTGAACTATTTACTTCTCTTGGTTTTCTTACATATAAGCGAGGTTAAAAAACCTCTACAAGAGTGGAGGTGGAGAAGCTGTAAGTTTTGAGGTTCTCTGGATCAGCACAGGATCAGTCTGGCATCAGTTTGTATTACCAAATTGATGTGTATATCAAAACAAAACAGGCTTAAGAGATTAAATGCATCTTTGATTCTGAGTATTTATAGCACTTCTTTCTGTGCTAGACTCTGTGCAAAGTACCAGGGACGCAAAGACAACTGAGACACTGTCCCTGCCCTCAAGGTCTCAGTGTGATGGAGCAGTACAGCTAGGAGGACTGATAGGTGCTTGAGAAGGTACTGTGGGAACAGAGGTAGAGTAGGCCAGTCTTTTCTGTGAAGGTGTTGCCTGATTTGAATCTTGAAGGACAAGTGTGAGTTAGTTAAGCAAGTAGCGGATGGAAGGTAGAGTAGTATGTGCCAAGAACTGGAGGTGAGATGGAATATGAGACGTTTGGCATTAGATGGATCACAGAGGGTTTTATATTTATGTCCAGGTGATTGGACTTTATTCTCATGCACTAAGGAAATAAGAGGATCAAGTTTGCATTTTAAAATGCTCAGTCCAGCAGCTTTTAGTAACTGAAGTGGGGAAAGAATTGTAGGCTAAGAGGCCTAGAGACATACTTACTAGGCTGGTACATACAGAAACATGGTCAGGCCTGAAAGGTCTGGTTCAGTAGTTGAGCATCGACCTATGAATCTGGAGGTCATGGTTCCATTTCTAGTCAGCGTACATACCTGGGTTGCGGGCTTAATCTCCAGTAGGGGGGTGCAGGAGGCAGCTGATCCATTATTCTCTCTCATCATTGATGTTTCTCTCCCTCTCTCCCTCTCTCCCTCTCTCCCTCTCTCCCTCTCTCCCTCTCTCCCTCTCTCCCTCTCTCCCTCTCTCCCTCTCTCCCTCTCTCCCTCTCTCCCTCTCCCTCTCCCTCTCCCTCTCCCTCTCCCTCTCCCTCTCCCCCTCCCCCTCCCCCTCTCCTCCCCCTCCCCCTCCCCCTCCCCTCCCCTCCCCCTCCCCCTCCCTCTCTGAAATAAAAAATATATATTTAAAAAAAAAACCATGGTCAGGTGGTTAGAGATGAATAATTTGATTATTGATAGAATTCACATTTTTTATTTTATCCTTTTGCTTTCCCTAGGTGGATAAGTACTTGAAGGAAATTCTTCAAGATTTGATAAAGAACCTTACCAGCAGTATGTGGCGAGTTCGAGAATCCAGGTACAATTTTTGGAAATAACAAGACTAGTTAAATGCAACTGAATTTTTCTCTTGACGTTTTTAAGTTTTATACTTTGGGCCAAAGGAGTAAATTAAAGCTTCTTTAAAAATGTATTTCTGATTGGGTTAGGCAGTTATTGATATTTAACTATTTAACTCTGGTCAGTGGTTTTCTTAAGATGTCTTAGTTTTTATAAGTATGAAATTAAAGAAGTAGTAGATCATTTGTTAAATTGGTAGACATCAAGATATATTTATATACTCTCATGACTTTGTTAGGGGAGGATTTATGTACACATGTTAATTTATATTTATTAAGTGCCTGCTATATGCTTGGCAGAGTGCTAAGTACACTGGTAAGTAAAAAATGATGTATCATCTCGAAGAGATTGTATTGTTTTGTGGGAAACAGACATTGGATGACTGTAAATGCCATATGTCTGTGGTATATTTGAGTCACCAAAGAGAAACTGGTCATTGCTGTCTTGAGGTGGGGTAGAGTAAGGACTAGAAATACAGGCAGAATGCATATTCTTTTTTGATACGAATGTTTCAGAGTAAAATTTTGAGCATTCTTGATCATGTATTTGAAACCAAATTGTTTATTTTCAGCTGTTTAGCTCTGAATGACTTACTGAGAGGAAGACCCCTAGATGACATCATTGATAAACTTCCAGAAATTTGGGAAACTCTTTTTAGAGTACAAGATGACATAAAGGTAAAATCTGCCTTTATTTATAGAATAGCTTAAACTGAAATTGTTAAAATATGTATAATTATATATTTAAAAATTCAATATCCAGACTATTTTTAAAGACTGCAAGTTCTTCCCATATTTCCTGGGAAATCTAAATTTTAGATATTTTGATATTTTACCATTAAAATTAGGCATTTCAGCCTGGCTTGTGTGGCTCAGTAGTGGAGCATCGACCCATGACCCAGATATAAACTGAATTGACTTTTTAAAAAAGATGGCCATTGCTTGAGCTTCTTTTAATAGAGATCTCATGATGCTATTGATTAGGGACAAATAAGAGTTTAGAAGTGATCCAGAATAACTCTACTTTGATAAGTTTCATAAATTGGATCAGCCATTCCCAAATGGCATGACCAGTTCCTCTGCATTTTTCCTGGGAAATCTAAATTTTAGATATTTTGATATTTTACCATTAAAATTAGGCATTTCAGCCTGGCTTGTGTGGCTCAGTAGTGGAGCATCGACACATGACCCAGGAGGTCACTGTTCAACTCCTGGTCACATGCCTGGGTTATGGGCTCAATCCCCAGTAGAGGGCATGCAGGAGATAGCCAATCAGTGATCCTCTTTCATCATTGATGTTTAATTCTTCTCCTCCTCTCCCTTTCTTTCTTTTAAATCAATAAAAACATGTTTACTTTTAAAAAAGGCATTTCAGTTTTGCCTTTCTTTCTGTCTATTCATTAGAGATATTTTAAAAGTTTTTTAGAATCCTCATAGAGATCTTTATGTTTGTTTTTATAATATATTTAGTTTCTAAACTGTTTTATTTAATAGCCATATTGTTATAAGGTTAAAATAGATCATACCTAATTTTTTAAAAAAGTATATATGGCATGGAAATATGTTTCTTGATGGGCAAAGAGCCTAAAGAGGCACTGTTCTTTGCCTAGAATTGAAGTAGGACTTTTCACACTAACCTGTGTAGACCTAGAGGCAGTTATTATGCATTGTGGAAGGAAACTAACTTTTATGATGCTAAACTTTTCTCTTTTTTAGGAATCTGTACGAAAAGCAGCAGAGCTAGCTCTGAAAACCCTGAGCAAGGTAAGAATTCTTATCTTATATGGGGGGGGGGGGCGTGAAATGGGGCAGGGTTCTAGTGACTTAGCAGAACCATAATAATGACTTATTTTTTATCAGATAAAATGACATTTAATTGCAGTGTAATTGGTATCATGTTATAGTTCACTGTTCTTACAATGAATGTGAAGCTGGGTGCTATTACACTAGAACACCTATTAGTATATCTCGCTGGTCTTTTTAAATGGTGAGCTTTTTTTGGTCTTTATATAAAGTCTGACTTTTATTTGACCGTGAAGAGCATGTTACTCATTTAGATTAAGCAACATCTGTCTTTTCTCTTTACTATTGCTGTGTTTATATGTTAATCTGCCTTTCATTTTTATGAGGTTGGCAAGCTCTTTGAAACTAGTTTCCCACTTGAACTTGATTTTATGGTATATCAGAGATTAATACATTCTGGGTCATGTTGTTAAATATTTTCTTAGAAATTTTCTCATTTTATCTTTAGTGGTTTCCTATTTCACAAATTGGAAGGCCAAAGCTTAGAAAATAAAGTACATTACCAAATTTTCCATTTAGTTATTGCAGACATAGCACTCAATCCCAGTTCTCCTTCTTCTGTTTCTTTCTGTAGTGTCATAGACAGTGGATTCACTCATCCTTTTCTATGGATGTGGGAAGTAGGAAGTGTTGGGTGAGAGGTCAGTTTCACTAATTTCCATACTCTTTGTGTGTGAGGTTTGTGTGAAAATGTGTGACCCTGCCAAAGGAGCAGCTGGCCAGAGAACCATCGCTGCCCTTCTGCCTTGCCTTCTGGACAAAGGAATGATGAGTCCTGTGACAGAAGTTCGAGCCCTCAGGTGTGACTCAGTTGATGAAATGAATATACTGGATTTACTTAGTTCTGTGAATGTTTCAATTTGAAAGTGTGGAAAATGAGATGAGGAAAACCCAAGGTAACCCAAGAAAGGGCATTTATTAAAAAGCCTAGAATATATTTGCAAAAACATTCTCTTGGGAACCTTGCTTTTGACCAGCATTTTGCCATTTGGCCTCACCCTTGAGAAGAGTGTTTTTTAAAAAATTTCCATTGGCCTCTGTGCCCAGCAAGCACATTTTCCTGTTAGGCCATGAGTCCTTGGGAGCTTGCTTGCTGGTTGTACCATCTAGTAATATTGCAGAGCTTATTAGTTTTAAAATAAACTTTACCACTTACAGTAATTAAATATTAAAAGAATACACTCACATTTAGATACATATGGCCATTTTAAGTTGAAATTAACAGAATGATTCTAGTTTGTATTTTTTGGTTTATTTTTAAACTAGAATACTATTTAGGAACTTTATTCCATTTTTATTTCACTCTTAAAATTGGACCAAATTGATAGTACCGGCACTATTTCATACTTGATAAGGCAAAGTTCTTTTAGGAGTGATAAAATTAGGATGTCATCATTTTGCTGTCCTCGGTGAAATAATCTAGGTATTGATTTTTTGTGGCTTCCAAATCCACTGGTAAAAGGCTGATGGGGAACTTTATAATGGATGGTTCAGTCTAACCAAACTGGAATTCACCATCACTCTTAACAGCACAAACAAGGAGCAGACATGTGCCTGTGATGTGCTGGGACAGGACACATAAACAACACCTATGAAAGATTCTGCTTTTAAAAAATTGAACCTGAACTTGATTGAGCCTGCAGATCTATGTAAGAGACAGAGGAACATGTTAAGTGACACCACCAGGATATAGTCAATGCGGACAAATAAATTATTTAGAAACAGAGAAGGGAAGTCACTATTAAAAAGATTCAAGAACTGTAGCAAATTGCCACGTGTGAGTGGGCCCTGGGTTCGATTTCAACAAACTTAAACACAGTTGTGAAACAGGGGAGTTTGGATATTAGGTGATATGAAAAAAATTATTAATATTTTTGAGTGTGAATTGCTGTTTTGATTAAGATTAAAGTATCCTTGCCTGTTTGTGATACATACTGAAGTTTAGTTAGAGAATATGCTTCAAAATAATACAGTGGCAGGGGAAAGAGTATGTCTGTGTGTATTATGGTAGAGATGTAAATGAAGTAAAGTTGGCCAGATTGCCAATTGTTGATCTGGGTGGAGAATACATAGAATTTAACTTACAATTTTCTCTACTTTCATATATGTGTGAAAATATGTATAATACAAAGTAAAAGCAAAAAATAGTGTAAGACCAGGATCTATAACCAACTGAGTGTATTCTTAAATGCAATACACTGCAAGACATCCCCATGATTAGATTTGTAGGGCTTATTATTAGTATTGTTAACAGGACTGTGTTTTCTGTGTGTCTGTAGCATTAACACTCTTGTGAAGATCAGCAAAAGTGCAGGAGCCATGTTGAAACCACATGCACCAAAACTCATCCCAGCTCTGCTAGAATCCTTAAGTGTATTGGAACCCCAGGTTCTCAATTATTTGAGTCTCCGGGCTACAGACCAAGAAAAGGTGAGTTGACAACACAGGTGTTTAGGTAAGTGTCGTGAAAGAGGAGCCCTGTGAAGGTCTGGGGCCCATCTGAACAGTCCTTCCATTGTCCTTAGACAAACTGCATGCCTTGAATGGTACTTTCACCACTCTTGATACAGCTCAGTCACTGTAACCACAGGGATGCCCTTTTTCAGGGTGGGTAGGGAAAGGGCTCATATGCTGTTCTGTGAGTCAGATGAAAATGACACTTCCATCCAAAAAATGCATTAACATTTATTTAACACAGTTTTTGTCCATTTTTTTTTAGGGGTTGGGCCTATACTCTCAGAATCCTTTTATGGGTCACTCACTCCTATCCTACAAGTAAAGAGAATTTGTATCTAGACTTTAGCATAGTCTAAAATTACTCTGCTTTTTAGATATACTGAGCTTTTAAAAAATTAGAGTTTCTAAATATTACAGATGAAACATTTATTATGAAAAATGAAAACTATACAAAGTATAAAGTAATTCCCTGGGAGTCTTCTTTCCCCTACGAGCACAGTATTATTTCCTGAGGAGTACCCACTGTTGACAGTTTCCTGTGTCTTAAAATTCTTTTGTAGTCATAGGCTATAAAACCAAACATACTAATCTTAAAATAGAATCAGACTATGAATGTTGTTCTGCAGCTTGCTTTTTGTAATTAACAAGATACCATGTTTGTAGATATCGATCTATTACATTCTTTTTAATTCATGCCTAGTATTCCACAATGAGACGATTTTGAATTTTTGTAGGAGAGATTTTGTGGCATCAAACATTATGAATGTTCTATTTCCTCCATATCTTAAAGCCAACATTGAATGATATCAATCTGATAAGCAAGAATCATTGTTCTAATTTACACTTTCTGATTATTAGTGTTGTCCATTTTCTTTTCATACTATATTAGCTATTTTTATTTTTTCTATGAATTGTGTGTTTCTATTCCTTGCCTGTTTTTGTACTTGACTTACTTATGTTTTTCCATTTGTCTTTATTTATTAGGACAGAGTGCCATGTAGATTGTAAATGTTTTTTCTCAGTTGACTATTTGATTTTTAACTTGCCTATGCTATGTAATAACTTACTGTCTTTTCCCTGGATCTCTAATATTGTTGTTTCTTCTCCATTCTTTTAGCAGTAGTCTTGCCCCTTCCCAACCTTCTAGGTGTTGTGTTGAGAATTAGAAAATATAAATTCTATTCCAGACTTTTCAGCTTTGGACAAGTCACTGCCTTATTTTTCTTATTTATTATGTCCAGATAGTGTTAACCTCTCCTACAGCATAGCTATTAGACTAAAATGCCACTGTAAATGAGAAGGCCCTTTACAAAGTTCAAGCAATAAATATATGAATTTTCTTGTTGCTTAGACACATTTTTAAAAAACCTTAGGTGGAAATTTACTTAGTCTATTCCTTTACTTAGGGGATGGAGAACCTGAGGCTCAAGTAGGCTGGATGACTTGTTCAGAGCCTTACATGTTAATTTCTGAGGGCCGTTAATTTCTAAATATTGTCTGAGTTTCTCACCTGTAGTGAGATGCTGCCTCTACAGGTAAATGGTTGAATGTAGGTCAAAAGGAATTAGAATTGGACTTATGTTTGACTTTGTTATATATATTATCTTTCAAAAGAGTCTTCAGTTTGGCATAAAGCCCTTTTATGCGAGTGTGTGGAGGTTCTTCTTTGTTAATTGAATGTGCTGAGTGACTTCAGTTTCTGTTCTCAGGCTGCAATGGATAGTGCTCGACTCAGTGCTGCCAAATCCTCTCCCATGATGGAAACAATCAACATGGTCAGTGCCTAATGTAATGAGAGAGTTTAAGTGTGTTTGCTTACCTTAGAGTGTAATTGTTCAAAGTTTCTAGGTTACATTAAATGAAATAGGAATTTAAGGGAGAGTCAAACAGCTATTGTGACTTCAGTTTTTTCTTAGTATAGTTCTTTCTTCTTTTGTATTACTAAATGGAATAAATGATTTTTCAAATACTAGAATCCATTAGTCCAGAGTTGTATTATAGGAGAACAATATTATTAAAATATTTCTGTATAGATCTAGGTATCCTTTGGCCTACTTAGCAAGATTCAGATTTTTGTTGCTGCCAGAGCATTGTCTTTGGGAAGACCTGGGGCGGTGTAGGCGGGACATATTCAGTGAAGCAGGCAGCATAAAGGCAGGGGAAGAGACCTGAGCAGTATTGATAGGTTTTTTTTTTAGTCATAGGAAGGGATTTGCAAAAAAGAACTGCTTAGCACCGAAGTTCTAAGTTCCTGGATTCTTAGATTAGGAGTCGCTAAAGTCACTAAAGTTGTCTCTGTTGTGCATACCCTGGAGTGGTTAATCCAGAGCTCATGAGCGACTGGAAATAATTTTGCTAAGCAGATCACAAGCCTGGACAGAAGGAGATATTTTTTACGGTTTACTGAGAGACGGGCCAAAGTTTGGTCTAAGGATGTTACTTCTTAATTGGATTATTGGGAGGAAAAGAAAACTTAAATAGGAATAGTTAGCAAACACCTTATAGATGTGCTCTTTAGTAACAGAATATACTTAATTGCATTGTAAAAAATATAGTGAAGCAAATCTGCTAAGACATCAACTTTAATAAGATGGATTGGTAGGGCAGACCCACTGAAGACCAGTTTTAATGTAGGTCCTTATACTAAACATGGACTGACAGAGGAAGTAGGTCCAGCAAAATCCTTTTTTGTTGGATAATCATTATTAATTTTCTCCTTTAGAAAGTCAGTGTTTTTCATTATTTCTGTTTTGTTTATAATGCTGAACCACCGATGAATGGTTTTTGTTTACAGTACAATGATGGTTTTTACATTGAAATTGGAGCAAAATCATACTAGTGATTTTTCAACTTCATGTCAAATTTAGTGGGTACATATTTGATTGACATGGGCAGTTTTTAATTGAAGGTATGGTATGGGCTTTATTGTCTAAGGTTAACTTTATATTTATTCTTTTCCAAAAGTGCCTGCAGTATCTTGATGTGTCGGTGCTGGGTGAGCTAGTTCCTAGATTATGTGAACTGATCAGAAGTGGTGTAGGTCTTGGAACTAAGGTAAGTGTATTTTTCACAAGAGTAATTCTCATTTGTTTAGGCCACAAAAATATAATAGCCACATGTTTGAAATTCATTTATTTTTTTAAAAAACCCAATATTCTAGGTTAACCAGTTTGTTTTTATGGTTGCATTAATAAATTAAGACATGTAACTAATTTAGGAAATGACATGTGACTTAATATTGTCCTTTTTAGTGGAGTCATTTCTGTCCCCTAGGTGCTGTGTATATGCCCTCTGGGTTCTCATTCATTATCACTTATTAATGGGAATGCTCATCCATTAATAAGTTATCAGGTGTGGTTGTTTTTAGGTGGGGATTAGCATTTTCACAGCACTCAGCAGGTGTTTGGATAGGAAAACGTCTTTCCAAGATTTTTCAAAGATCAGACCCTACCCGCACACTCTAAAAACAAGCAAGTCACATTTTTTTTTCCTCCTGACAAAATTAACACTTGTTTGCCTTTTAAAACTTTAGCATTTATATATAGATCATGGGGGCAAGTTAAAATTTGTCCTAAGCTTACCACCCAGAGATCATTGCTGTTAATATTTCCAAGTGTTTCCTTCCAGCTGCTTATTCTTGCATGTGTCTTCCACAGCGTCCTCTTTAATGGTCATCTGATATTCTGCTGTGTGGCTGTCACATCATTTCTTTCTTTCTTTATTTGTACATCATTTCTTTTAATCCTTCAAGGAACATCTGATTTGTTTTCAGCTTTTTTGATATTAAACAAAGCATGTTATGAATGTCTTGGGACGACACATGTGAAGCTATTTCTTATGGTTAAATTTCTAGAACTGGAAATGTTAGAACAAGGATGGATAAGATGACATATGTTGCCCTCCCAAAATATTGAATCAGTTTTCTTTCTTTTTTGGAAAAAACAATTTTTTTGTTATTGATTTTTAGAGAGAGAGGAAGGGAAAGGGGAAGAGAGATAGAAACATCGATGAGAGAGAAACATCGATCGGCTACCTCCTGCACACCTCCTACGGGGATTGAGCTCGCAACCTGGGCATATGCCTTGACCGGGAATCGAACTGGCGACCTCCTGGTAGATGATGTTCAAACAACTGAGCCACACTGGCCAGGGCCAGTTGCAGTGTATGAGAGCACCCATTTTCCTCCTGGAGGTTTTGAAAAAAAATCTCTGCATGGCTAATTTAAAATAAGAGTTTTCCTCTTTCCAGATTGATTCATGGAGGGGCTGTTAGACTTTGTATATTTTATTTTTAAATCTTCGAAACCCACCTAAAACAAAGGGTTTCAGAGCGCTGTGACCATCAAATTTAGACCTTTGCCTTTGTAACCCTGTAGGGAGGCTGTGCCAGTGTCATTGTGTCATTAACTACTCAGTGTCCCCAGGACCTAACACCCTACTCAGGTGAGTTTGTCAAAACTGTGCGTAGTGATATTTTTCTATGGTCATGTCTTGTGTGACAAGATTTAAAAAAAATAATTATTATTATCATTCTGACATGCTTGTGATCCTGTGTACTTTTTCTCCCTCTTCCTTTATCTCTTTGTTTGCAGGAGTAAAGGATGATCAATTTTAGCAAGTTTTATAAGTGTTTGATTATTTCTCAGTGGTATAAGAAGGTGAAAGTATCTGTCATCCTGTAGGGTTTGTTTACTATATAGCTCATTATACATCAGCAATTTTCTCATCTTACATTGGCCCCTAGGGGGGCCTAATGAACTTTGTGTACCTAGCTTTCATTTTTTCAACTTCCTTCACAATATTTTAGACACAGATGAATTTTAAATTTTATATCAGGCAAATGGACATTACAAATATAATATACAAGGGCTCTAAACTACCCTGGAATAAATCAGGTATTAATTCCAGGGTTAGGTTTGTTTTGGTTCTGGGGACAGAGCAAACCATTTGGTCAACCAAGTGCCAGATTTTTCTCCTTTATTTCTGATAGGTAAACTTATGAGTGCTTTACTTAGTGGCCTGACAGATCGAAACAGTGTAATTCAGAAATCCTGTGCATTTGCTATGGGCCATTTAGTTCGGGTGAGTTGAATTTCTTACCTAGTTAAGTAATTATACTTAGATAATTATACAGAAATGACAGTATTGTTTCTTTTTCAGACCTCACGGGATAGCAGCACCGAGAAACTCCTGCAGAAGCTCAATAGCTGGTATATGGAGAAAGATGGTACCTTTTAAATATTTATATTATTTTAAATTCAGATGTTAACAACCTAATCTGATTTTATGTGCTTTGCTAAGAACATTTCTAATTGATTTTACTGTGGTCCAGATTGAGCAATAGTCTATTTAGTTACCCTTAAAAACAGTATCATAAGGATTGTGTTTTTTTCTGCTTCTCTTCAGAACCCATCTACAAGACCGCTTGTGCTTTGACTATTCATGCTATTGGACGCTACAGCCCTGACGTATTGAAGAACCATGCCAAAGAAGTTCTGCCTTTGGCATTTCTAGGCATGCATGAGATTTCTGACGAGGAGAAATCAGAAAAGGAAGAATGTAACTTATGGACTGAAGTGTGGCAGGAGAATGTACCTGGTTAGTAAACAGTACCTATGAGTTAAACCTATTTCTTAAGAATCACAGCTGGAGTTTTTACTCATATTTTTCATTCATAAACTCCTGTAGCTCCTTTCCCAGGACCTTAATAGCATGTGTCTTGTTTGCTTTTGAGCCTCTATCCCAGTTGCTGAGTTCTCAAGGTTGGCACTCAGAGCTCTTCTCTTTCCTCTCTCATTGCTGCCCCCATGCAGTAGGAACGCTGCCCCAGAAGAGTAGAGTTTTACTTTGAGAGTGAAGAGTGATTTTATGTTGCCTTAGAGCAGTATTTAGAGTAGTGCTTCTCAAACCACCCTCCCTTTTTTTTTTTACCTGGACACACGCACATCAGTGGAGTGAGGACTATTGGCATGATGCCCTCATGTACATACCCAAGTACATGAAGTCCTGCGGTTGTAGAGATAGAACACAACACCACCTGCTTTCTCTCCCTATTACGGAGTGGCATAATGTAACCATTAAGAATCACTGCTTTAGACTGTGGTTACTGACTTTTTCAGACTTAGGAAAGAAAAAGCAGTAATTTATTTTAATTTTAATTTTTTTGTCACTTAAAAGTTGCTTTAATTTTACCGTTTGTAACCTAGGTTCCTTTGGTGGCATTCGGTTATACCTGCAGGAGTTGATTGCTATTACCCAGAAGGCTTTACAGTCTCAGTCCTGGAAAATGAAAGCCCAGGGTGCAATTGCCATGGCATCAATTGCAAAACAAACCAGCTCCCTAGTACCTCCATATCTGGGAATGATACTGACCGCATTACTGCAAGGCCTCGCTGGAAGAACATGGGCAGGAAAGGTAAAGGAACCACTCACGCCCCGTTAAATCTAACGTATCCTTAAAGGGTGATGACTTTGTCTTTCATTTCTTACAAAAATTAGAATCTGGTTTTGTGAGATATCAGATGGATTGTTTTTGTGAACCAGATTTTCAAAGTGCAACCCATGTGTCCTGAATACTGCATAGTAATGCTGGAGATTGATTTTTTACTTATCATGTTTAGCTTTTTAAGATAAGTCTTAAACCAGTGACCTCATGCACAGATCAGGATTGGGCATATGTGAAATTGAATAGCAAGGCAGGCTGTCCAAACCTGGACCTGAGGATGCTCATCTCTGGGCCTATGAATGAGTAACAGTCATTTTTTATACTAGGGCAGTAGTAGTATACTTACAGTGAGCACCCAGCAGGGAAAATGAGATTGTGGCAGCATGAAACAGTCTATTTGATGCTGTAAACGTCAGTGTTGGCCAGTGCAGTACCAGAGAAGAAGAGCTGGGCTAGAAGCAGATTAGTTCTAACTCCATTGTCCACACTTCTGCCTGTGTGACCTTGGGCAAGTCAGCTCTCTAGGCTTTATGAAATGGAGAGAAAGGCAGTTGTTCTGCATCTATGGGTGTACTTATTAAACAGTAAGAGCCTAAAGATAAGATGACTCTGGTTGATTTTTATTGTTGTAGTTATGAAATTGTAGTCATAGTGCAAAGAATGTAAATGATAAATATGTGTGTAATAGCATTCTCTCATTTTTCAACCCTTTAGGAAGAACTGCTGAAAGCCATTGCCTGTGTGGTGACAGCTTGCAGGTAAATGTTCTGTTTGTGAAGATGCCATTTCTTAAACTGAACCCGAGAGTGGCGGCCTTTATTAACTGTTGTGACGCTTTTGTATGGGTCCTGTAGTGAAGAGCTGGAAAAGCCTGTGCCAAATCAACCCAGCACAAATGAAATTCTCCAAGCTGTTCTCAAGGAGTGCTGCAAAGAGAACCCCAAATACAAAATTGTAGCAATCAGCTGTGCAGGAGATGTCTTGAAGGCCACCAAAGAAGACAGATTCCAGGAGTTTTCTGACATTGTCATACCTCTCATCAAGAAGGTAATGACCACCTGTATCCTCTCAGGTCTGGTTTCTACTTCAAAAATGAAAAAGAAAAGATTTTTCTGTGTTCTGTTTGCATATCTTATTATAGGATTAGTGTAGCTGCAAATAGTAAAAAATCATTGTCCTCATGGTCCACAGTGTAGCTACATTCCAGACAGGTGATGGCAAAGCTGAAGAAAGAATGAAGGATCAAAGTAGGCATGTCAGTGCTTTCTTAAGGAGAGTTCCTGGAAATGCTGCCTGGCATTTTCACTTCTATCCCGTTGGCCAGTACTTAGCTGAAATCTGGCTGCAGATGCATTCTTGGTGTCCATTAGTCCTTCATGGTAGAAGGGGACAGTGGTTAGCTTTATTTTATTTATTTACTAGAGGCCCGGTGCACAAAAATTTGTGCACTTGCAGGGGGAGGGGGTTCCCCTCAGCGTGGCCTGTGCCCTCTCGCAGTCTGGGACCCCTCAGGGGATGACCACCTGCTGGCTTAGGCCCACTCCCCGGGGGGGATTGAGCCTAAGCTGGCAATCAGACATCCCTCTGGCAGCCCGGCAGCCCTCGGAGGATGTCCACTTACCAGCAGGGAGCAGACCTAAGCTGCAGTCGGACATCCTTAGCGCTGCTGAGGAGGCAGGAGAGGCTCCCACCACCACCGCTGTACTGGCAGCCATCAGCCTGGCTTGTGGCTGAGCAGAGCTCCTCCCATGTGAGAGTGCCCTGACCACCAGAGGGCAGCTCCTGCATTGAGCGTCTGCCCCCTGGTGGTCAGTGTGTGTCATAGTGACCAGTCATTCCCAGTCTTTCTACTGTTAGGGTCAGTTTGCATATTACCCTTTTACTATATAGGATAGAGGTCTGGTGCACTGGTGGGGGCCAGCTGGTTTGCCCTGAAGGGTGATCCGGATCAGGGTGGGGGTCTCGCTTGGATGCCTGGCCAGCCTGGATGAGGGGCTGATGGCTGTTTTCAGGCTGGCCACACCCCCTTTAGGGTGGGGGTCCCCACTGGGGTGCCTGGCCAGTCTGGGTGAGGGGCTGAGGGCCGTTTTCAGGCTGGCCTGCAACTGAAGCTCCCAGCCTCTCCTTTTTTTCCTTTTTGTTTTTTATTCTGGGATTTATTTACCTTCTGTAATTGAAACTCTGTTGCCTTCACTGACGCTCCCAGCTCTGAGGCCGCAGCTGGCTGAAAGCAGGTATCTGGGGTTTGTTTCACTTCTATAATTGAAACTTTGTTGCTTTTGGAGCTGTTGCTTTCGGAGCTCAGAGCCAGGCTGCGGCAGGAGGGGAACCTTGGCTTCCTCCATCACTGGAGCAAGCAAACCTCCTGCTCGCTTTAGCTACGTGGCTGCCGGCCGCCATCTTTGTTGGCAGTTAATTTGCATATCTCACTGATTAGCCAATGGGAAGTGTAGCGGAGGTACGGTTAATTACCCTTTTTGTCTTTTATTAGATAGGACTTTAAATATATTTTTATTTATTTCAGAGAGAAGGGAGAGGGAGAGGGAGAGATAGAAACATCAATGATGAGAGAGAATCATTGATTGGCTGCCTCCTGACTGCCCCCACTGGAGATTGAGCCAGCAACCTAGGCATATGCCCTGGCCTGGAATTGAACCTGTGACCTTTCAGTCCACAGGCCGACACTCTGTCCACTGAGCCAAACCAGCCAGGGCTGGTTAGCTTTATTTTTAAAACAAAGCAGAAGGATGAGTTTATTACACGGGTTTCGACCTGCAAGCCAAGAAACTCTAGGCTACAGGAGTGGACATTAGAATGAATGGTCTCTGTCATACAGGGTGGGGCAAGACTGGGTTTACAGTTGTTCATATGGGAAGTAATACAATAATTAATAGGTGCTAATATAAGAATAACCTCTATGTTTTGCATACTCACAATTGTAAACACACTTTTGCCCCACCCTGTAGTTACAATAAGCTTTGCCTTTGAGCTTGTGCAGAAGTCACCCCAGCCTCCTAGTGTGAAGACAGGAAGCTCAGTATGTCACCATTAATGGCCTCTGCCATTTAATGGGGGGCACAGGGTTTGATCCAAAACAGACTTCAGTTTCATTTGGAAAATGAAATACTTGTTTTTAAAGAAATAAGGGTATAGTTTCACTATTTTTTGTGACACATGAAATTGTTTAAATAGCATTCTTATTTCTTGTGTGGCTGCTAATTTATAGTTGTTTTCTTTGAGTAAAAAGGCTATTTAAATAATATTACCTACATAATAGATTTGGAAGACTTATATTTCAAGTTGACGATATTTCGAGCTAGCTGGATGAGTCACTTCCAACCTGTTTCCTTCTTATAGGAGTTTGGATTTAGGTCATTACCAAGTTCTTTCATCTTTAATTCCATGATTCTAATGCAAGTATTTTTATGTGGTGCTCAAAATACTACATATACAGTGTTTATTTTCCACTTTGCCTCAGATTTCCTTGAAACGATTTCCCATATTTATTAGAAGATGTAGTATCCTGTTACAAATTCTTTTTAGAAATAGGAAAACTCAGGCTAGAGAATTTAGCATTTAATTCTTGGTTAACATCTCCTACTTTGGCACCCTGATTGTTTTAATAGTAAACCTGTAACTTCGAAAAAAATTACATTTTGCTTTCCTTTTTTCTTGTTTTTTGGGGGCATGTTCTAGAACTCGCCTGAAAGCATTGGAGTCCGGACAACCAAAAATGAAGACGAGAATGAGAAGGAAAAGGAGCTGCAGCTGGAATCTCTGCTAGGAGCCTTTGAGAGCCTGGGCAAAGCCTGGCCCCGAAATATGGAGACTCAGCGTAAGCACCAGAACCTGCACTTGAAGAAGTGCTGTAACCAGAGGTTACTTATTGAGAGCAGAGATGTTCTGAGTGATAAGTTATTGTTTCTTGTACCTTCTGACTGATTAATAGAATTATCCAACACAAATTTTACTCCTACATTAGCACATAATCCTATTGTATCAGTTTGTTAGGGTTGCTATAACAAAGTTCCACAGACTAGGTGGCTTAACCAACAGAAATTCATTTTCTCACAATTCTATTTGAGATCAGGGAGTCAACAGTGTTGCTTTCTTCTGAAACCTCTCTTGGCTTGTAAATAACGATCTACAATGCTTCCTAATCTCTTCTTATGAGAACACCAGCAATACTGGATTAAGGTCCACCCCCATGACCTCTTTAAAGATGCTGTCTCTCAGTACAGTCGTTCTGAGGTTCTTAGGATTAGGACTTAGTTATGAATTTGGGGGAACGCAATTCAGCCCTTAACACCCATGATTTACTATATATATAGTTTGACTGTAAAAAGAATTCTCTTACTCTTCTTTGTGATACTATTTGCTGAGCAATCCACAGAATATATTAGTGGGGTCTCTTCATCTTGAAAATTAATGGCCTTGTAAGTAAACAAATCTTTAATTAGCAAGTGAAATCTCTGTTTCACTGAGAACCTTGAGACTTTTTGAGAGATTTTTAGAATTGGACGTGTATTTCCAAAGGGTTAAGTAGATGAGCAAACAGTAAACCTTTTTTTGTTGGATTAGGTTGCAGTTAGGAGTCTTTTGACTGGGCCTTGAACTTGGGAATCAGGCTCCTCTGAAGTTTGCCTTCTGTTAGTTTCTGCAGTGTTTCCCCCCCAGACATCTTAATATGCTTGAATGTTATTTAAAAAGTATGTTGATTATTTGTAATTGGATATGTCTGAAATCAGATTTAAGATTGTCTCTGAGCCTTGTCATTCTTTTGTGAACTTTAAAAAGTAGATTTTCCATGTATAGGAAGGATTTTCCAAAAGATAAGTATTTATAAATGGTCTTATGTCTTGGCATTATGTTATGGACTGCAGTGGAAGTCTACTTTTTTTTGACGCCATCAGGGCTACTGATTTTTTCTTGAATAGGGTAGGAAAAGTAGGGAATTTATATAAAAACTAGTGGCCCAGTGCACAGATTCGTGCACATTGAAAGGAAATTAATTAGAAGAAAGATTCGTGCGGTAATTACGTTACTGCAAAAAATTACATGTCAAAATAGTATATATAATATAGTATAAAATTAAAACGTGTGTGATAGGCAGCAGCGAGAGCTTTACATGTATCGCGCATGCACGAGACGTTTATTTTTAAATGGCCGGTGCACATCGGTCAGACAGACGGATGGTTGGTCTCTTGGCCTTTTATATATATAGAAGATGATACCTACCCAAAGCAGTTTATTTAAGTGTAAGGCATAGAAATGTATATTCATTTGCCAGTTATTGAGGAGAAGGCCAAGCCTTTGATAATTGAACTGTTACACATTGACTTCTTGTACATCTTACTCACAAGGTATCATCTACAATTTCTGAGTTCTGTTTCTTTATTGTAGAAAAAGAGGCTAAAATCTCTTATGCAGCAATTCCAGTGCAGAATTCTTGTAGATTTTTACTGTTATCTATCTTTACATATGTGAATCAAACTAAAAATAATGACTTTATTGCGTTTTATACACCTATTTCATCAGTTAGTGTACTATCCTATATAATAATAGACAAACATGGTAATTAACCGTACCTCCGACATGCTTCCCATTGGCTAATCAGGGCAATATGCAAATTAACTGCCAACCAAGATGGCGGCCGGCAGCCAGGCAGCTGAAGGGAACAGGAGGCTTGGTTGCCCCGGCGATGGAGGAAGCCAAGGTTCCCCACCTGCCGCTACAGGCTTCTGAGCTGCACTCTAAGAAACAATGTTGCAATTATAGAAGCTAACAAACCCCAGAAACCTGCTTTCAGCCAGCCGGGCCTCAGAGCTGGAGCTGCAACAGTGTTTCAATTATAGAAGCCAAACAAACCCAGATACCTGCTTTCAGCAGCCAAGGTCTCAGAGCTGGAGCCAAGCTTCAGAGCTAAAGCCGGCTCTCAGTTCCAGTGACAGCCATAGAAGGTAAATAAATCCCAGAATAAAAAAAAGAAAAGAAAAAAAGGAGAGGTTGGGAGTTTCAGTCACCTGCCAGCCTGAAAACGGCCCTCAGCCCCTCACCCAGACTGGCCAGGCACCCCAGTGGGGACCCCCACCCTGAAGGGGGTGTGACCAGCTGCAAACAGCCATCAGCCCCTCATCCAGGCTGGCCAGGCACCCAAGCAGGACCCCCACCCTGATCCAGGACACCCTACAGGGCAAACCAGCCGGCCCCCACCCATGCACCAGACCTCTATCCTATATAGTAAAAGGGTAATATGCAAACTGACCCTAACAGCAGAAGGACTGGGAATGACTGGTCACTATGACACACACTGACCACCAGGGGGCAGACGCTCAATGCAGGAGCTGCCTTCTGGTGGTCAGGGTGCTCTCACATGGAAGGAGCTCTGCTCAGCCACAAGCCAGACTGATGGCCGCCAGTACAGAGGTGGTGGTGGGAGCCTCTCCTGCCTCCTCAGCAGCACTAAGGATGTCCGACTGCAGTTTAGGTCTGCTCCCTGCTGGCAAGTGGACATCCCCCGAGGGCTGCCGGGCTGCCAGAGGGATGTCTGACTGCCATCTTAGGCCCAATCCCCCTGGGGAGCGGGCCTAAGCCAGCAGGTGGTCATCCCCTGAGGGGTCCCAGACTCAGAGAGGGCTTAGGCCGCGCTGAGGGGATTCACCCCCACCCCCCCAAGTGCACAAATTTTTGTGCACCGGGCTTCTAATAATTATATAATTGTAATTGCCAAGTGCAGTTGGCATGACTGGTTTGGGATAGAGCTGCTGTCTGTTGGTAAGCCCACAGGAGCTCCCGCCTGCAGAGTTCTGCTTTCTTATCATTCAGGATGTTCTACAGGGAAATGGAGTGTGGTTAAGATTCAGTGTCAGTTCCTTGGAGAAGGATACTGCTTTGAAAATGAACATTTATAAACAGACATACAGGACCTTCATGGGGGAAGTTCTGATCAGGATAGTTTGTTTGGGAATTGGACACAAAGTCAGCCTGAAGTTCTGTTTGGTTTTTTTGAAATTTCATGGCTTTAACTTAAGGCATTTGTTGTTTTATTTTTTCTTCCTTTTCCCTCTTTTTTTCTGTCTCCCTATCTCCCACCCATCTCTGCCCCTCTGTCCCTCTCCATTTTTGTCTCTGTCCCTCACTTGCTTTGTTTTTTGCTCCTTCACACTCCCTGTACTGCTCTGTCCCATTCTGTCTTTCTTCCCAGGTTGTTATCGGCAGGAGCTATGCAAATTGATGTGTGACCGGCTAAAACTCAGCACATGGAAAGTGCAGCTAGGAGTCCTACAGTCAATGAATGCCTTTTTTCAGGGGTAATTTGCTTCATAGTTTATTTATTTCGTCCTTTTCCCCTTAGCATTTTATATGTAATCAATGAAATTCTTTTAAGTTTTAAAACTAAATGACATCATAAAGTGATAATGCAGATAGAAATTATTTGTGCCAGAAAGGTTTTGGAATATTTCTTAAAACTGGCATCTGTATCTTGTTTTCTGATTTTTATAGATTAATGCTTTTGGAAGAAGAACATGCAGATCCTGAGGCTTTGACTGAAATTCTCCTTGAAACTTGTAAATCAATCACATATTCTTTAGGTGAGTGTGATAAACTGACATTGATAAGGGGTCCTGATTTTAAAGGTCAGGGAGCTGAGCTTCAAATATTTTCCAGCTTGTGCTAGGAACTAAGTTTATGGAAGTATTAAACTATCCTATTTAATATACTCTGTATGCCCAGACTGAAATATATTAACCTGGAACTATAATTTAGGACTTTCACTCCTAGATTAGAAAAACCTTTGTGATAAGTATTTTTAAAAAAACTTCTACTTGGAAATAATTTTAAACTTACAGAAAAGTTGCAATAATAGTACATATATCCCACATATGAAATCATATGGTTCTCGACTTTTGCTGTAGGACTTATTTTGCTAGGCATTCTCAAGATTCATCCATGTTGTCTCAATGGCAGTATTTCATCTTTTTTTATGGCTGAGTAGTATTCCATTATAATATGTACTACATCTTTATCGAGTCATCTGTCGAGGGATATTTCAATTATTTCCATGTGTTCACCACTATGAATAATGTTGCAGTGAACATAAGGATACACATGTCTTTGCGAATAAATGTTCTCAAATTTTTCAAGTACATACCCAGAAGAGGGGTTGCTAGGTCATATGGTAACTCTATTCTTATTTTTTTGAGGAATCTCCATAGTAGCTGTACCAGTTTACATTCCCATCAGCAGTGAATGAGGGTTTCTTTTTCTCCACAACCTTTCCAACACTTATTTTACTTGTCTTGTTGATAACAGCCATTCTAACAGGTGTGACATGTAATTAATGAAGCTAAGCATATTTCCATATATCGGTAGGCCATTTGTATGTCTTCTTGGGAGAAGTGTCTTTGGATTGTTTGTTTTGTTGTTGTTGAGTTCTATGATATAAAACTGAAAGCACCAAATGAACAAACAAGACAAGTAAAAACTCATAGCTCCGGCCAGGTGGGTCATTTCGTTAGAGCATCGTTTCCATATGCCAAGGTTGTGGGTTTGATCCCTAATCAGGGCACATGCAAGAATCAGCCAATGAATATATATGTGAAACAACAAATTGATGTTCCCCCACCCCCTCTAAATCAATGCAAGAAAAAATAACCACGCGAAAAAACCCTTATAGATACAGACAACAGGATGGTGGTTACCAGAGGGAAAGGAATGTGGGGGAGAGATAGTAGAGGGTAAAGGGAGTCCAATATATGGTGACTGAAGGAGATTTTACTTTGGGCGGTAAATACAATACAATATAGAGATGATGTATTATAGAATTGTATACTTGAAAGCCTATATAATTTTGTTAACCAAAGTCACCCCAATAAATTTAATTTTAAAAAGCTAGCAAAAACAAACAGAAACCTGAGCTCAATGACTTGCCAGGCTTAGCTCTCAGACATGGATGACACTGCCCCTGGGGTGGGAAGGTTGGGCTGCCATGAAGAGGGGTGACTTTTCCATCAGCCTGTGCCTCGGTTTCCCTCCTGTCCCATGCTGAGGGGCCCAGTCAAGATATTAAATAAAAATAGTTCATATAATACCTATATATCTTTTAACCAAAGTTGCCTGTTAACATTTTGCCCCATTTACTTAATCATTACTTCTATGTACATATTTTTCTTGAACCATTTGAAAGTATATTGTTTATGTCACACCCCTCTTACCTCTAAATTTTTCAGTGCCTGTTCTCTTACATCACCTCAGTACAATTACCAACTTTAGGCAGTATAATGATGCAGTTTTAAAAATCAAATTCTTTATTGTTCATGTTCTAGGTTTTCCGTTGACTCAGAATGTTTTTTATAGAATTTCCCCCCTCCCCTCCATTAAGGAATTTCAGTCCAGGATCATTTATTGAATTTAGTTGTTATATCTTTTTATTCTTCTTTAATTTGGAACACTTTCTCAGCCTTTCTCTGGCCTATATGACATTGACAATTTTGAAGAAAAGTCTCCCCCTATCTTTTTTAACTGGAAGGTTTCTCATGGTGTTTGTCTCATGTTTCCTCCTGATTAGATGCAGGTCATGACTTCCCAGTTGGGATACTCCCTCCGTAAGTGACGTGCCTCACATCAAGAGGCACACAGTGTCCATCTGCCCTCACTGGCGATGTTAATTTTGATTACATGGTCAAGGTATATTCAGTTTTCTCTACCTTCTAGTTAATATTCCACCTCACCCCCCTCGTGTCTAATAAGCAGCCTGTGGGAAATACTTTAAGACCATTTAGACAACCTGCTCTTCTTCACAACTGTTTGAGGAAGCAGTGTGGGGAGGACACTTCAGGCCATGCAGGCATGCTGCTCCTCTCCAGAAGGCCTAGACCTAGCACGCCTCAAGGTTTCTTCCTGAACCCGTTCTCACTGAGACGGCTTTCTAACTCCAGCCTCCCTCACATTTACCTATTGACAGTTGGCATCCTCATAAGCAAGACCCCACCCTCTCCCTATCTCTATTATCGATACTGATTCATGGATTCCTTTTCCCCCAGTTGGTTTATAATTAATTATTTTTCTTAATTTGTTGCTCATATGGTCGCAGATTTGGCCAGTGGAGGCTCCTTCAAGCTGACTCCTGTGTCCTGTTGACAGGTCACCGTCATTCTTATAGGCCCTCTTGTACTTTGTAACGAACAGGATGTTATAAACTCATCTTGTGCTTTCCTTGCTGTGAGTTTGGTTGGGTTAATTTTTTCGGTAGACAATTTCACTGTGAACTAGATGCTGATCGAGAGCAGTGGTCGCCAACTGGTGGTCCATGAGGTCTGAAAGGTTGGCAACAGCTGATCTAGAGTAGACACTAAGGAAGTATGTTTTAGCTGTATAGCGTGCTTTCGGATAAAGAACTGGCAGTTAAGAAACTGGTCTCTACAGGGTCCCAGGCAGGTGTCTCTGATTTTGCCCTCACCCTGGGTTGTGTAATGTTCTTTGTTAATTTGAGGTCATGCAAACCTAAAGACCCTTCTTAGGTATTATGAGGAGATGCATATGTGCTTAAGTAGTGTCTTTTGAATTCCCACTGCTAAATTGGGTCCTTTAAATATTGCCATTTAGTGTGGTGATTGATATATTTGGCTGACATTTTTTTTTTAAGCAAGGAATGTGGGCACATAGCACATTTCAAGTATTTAATGATAGATAACCCGGAAAGGGAAGCTTACTTCAGAAAAGGTGTGTCTTTCCCTGAATTTGTCATTTCTTAACATCTTTCAGTAACATTAACTTAATCTTGGAGCTTTTGTTTCGAAGGCATATAAAACAAGTAATGTGCATTATGTGATTTTTTTTTCCTTAGAAAATAAGACGTACTCGTCTGTGAGAACAGAAGCTTTATCTGTGATAGAATTACTGCTTAAAAGGCTTGAAGGTGAGTTCCTGATAGTTCTGATTGAAAAACCGGAAAGCCAGGATATTTTATGGCATATGTTTTAGAAATTATTTTCTGTTTTTAATAAGCATATGCTCTAAATTACAAATTTATGGACATCCAAGTGGGACAGACAAAGATAAAACCCTTAAATTTTATTAAAGTGTTTAAATTTTATGAAGTTGTAGTTATCTTAGAATAACAGTTTTTGTTTCCAGTGTGAATCCTGACTTAATCTTGTTTATTATGGCATGTGGTTGACAGTGCATAGTATAGCTCACTGTCCACATGTAAATAAACAGAATGACACACTGAAAAGTGGAATTGGGAAAGCATTTTAACAATTATCCACCCGAGTCATCTAATGTGATAGCATTTTCTTAATCCTATTTTTTCCTGTTTTTCTTTTTTTAACCTTCTTATAAAGAAGATTTCTTCTAGTGGCTGTGGTAAAAGAAAACATTTTCTCCAGTGGTGTATCTGTTACTAATTTTAAAAGGAGGCCCCTTTTTTCCTTTTCTCTTCTTTTTTTTCCCATTATTTTAACCCCAGGGAATAGGGAAGAAGAAGCAGTTTTCTCCAGATCCTGTATATTTGAAATTTTTGCTTATTTATTTTTGCTTAACATTTAAAGGACCTCTCGTAGGTCTCCATAAAACAGGCTTTTTAGACTTAGTAACACTACACACCTTGTAATCCTTTTTTTCTTTGTTGAAATGCAAGAGCAAGGCCCCTTATCAGATCACTGAATTTGCACTGTTTGCCAAATATGCATGAATGTATTCTAGGTGAGTAAAATGAGGCTAAATGGTGAGGTAACATGCCAAAACCACATCACTAGAAAGTGGCAGAACCTCACAAATAAGACTTAGGATCTTTACTTTGAGTTTCTCTGATGCTCCCCTTAAAGAAAGGAATAATAAATTATCATCTGTTGAAACTGACTGTGCAATTTTGAAATTTGTTCAATATTTTTTTAACTGAACAAACATCTATACTAATAAAAGGGTAATATGCTAATTAGACCGGACATCCTTCCAGACAAAGCCACAGTGGCGGGGGCTGAGGGGCGATCAGGCCAGCAGGGGAAGGCAGTTAGGGGCGATCAGGCCAGCAGGGGAAGGCAGTTAGGGGCGATCAGGCTGGCAGGGGAGGGCAGTTAGGGGGCGATCAGCCGGCAGGGGAGCAGTTAGGGGCATCAGGCTGGCAGGCAGAGGTGCTTAGGGGCGATCAGGCAGGCAGGCAGGTGAGCAGTTAGGAGCCAGCAGTCCCAGATTGAGCCTACACCAGCAGTCGGACATACCCCGAGGGGTCCTGGATTTGAGAGGGTGCAGGCTGACTGAGGGACCCCCTCCCCCCCCTTGCACGAATTTCGTGTACTGGGGCTCTAATCTACACTAATAAAAGAGAAAAATGGTAATTGGCGTACAGCGCTACCCTTTTCATTGGCTAATCAGGGCTATATGCAAATTAACTGCCAACTAAGATGGCAGTTAACTGCCAACAAAGATGGCGGCTAATTTGCATATGTAGGCACAATGCAGGGCGGCGAAAGGGAAAGCAGGAAGAAGACCCCTGCCACTGACAGTGATCAGAAACCCAGGGGGGAGCTAAGAGCCGGGGGGCAGGGCAAAGGCGGCCCTGGGGCCGCCTTTGCCCTGCCCCCCAGCCATGATCAGAGAATCAGGCGCCTTTGCTGCCCTGGCCAATGATAGCAGGAAGTAGGGGTGGAGCCAGCGATGGGAGCTGGGCACGGTCGAAGCTGGCAGTGCCAGGAGCTAGGGGTCCCTTGCCTGGGCCTAAAGCGGAGCCCACGATCATGGGGCCGCTGCAGCTGCGGGTCCCCACTGCCCGAGCCGGACGCCTCAGTCAGAGGCGTCCTGCAGGGGCGTAGCCCGCGCGATTGCGGCGCACCCTGCTGCCACTGCGGGTCCCCGCTGCCCGGGCCGGACGCCTAGGCCAGAGGCGTTAGGCCTGGGCAGGGGCAGAGCCTGCAACTGCGGGGAGCTGGGGGTCCCCTGCCCAGGCCTAATGCTTCGGCCAGAGGTGTTAGGCCTGGGCAGGGGCAGAGCGGGAGATTGCGGCGCTGCTGCCGCTGTGGGTCCCCGCTGCCCGGGCCGGACGCCTCGGCCAGAGGCGTTAGGCCTGGGCAGGGGCGGAGCCTGCAACCGCGGGGAGCTGGGGGTCCCCTGCCCAGGCCTAACACCTCGGCCAGAGGCGTTAGGCCTGGGCAGGGGCAGAGTGGGAGATCGCGGGGAGCTGGGAGTCCCCTGCCCAGGCCTGACACCTCTTGCCGGAGGCCTCAGGCCTGGTCAAGGGGCCGATCCGGTGATTGGTGATCGGAGGGTGATAAGGGTCAACTCCTCTGGCCAAGGCATCAGGCCTGGGTGGGGGGCGGAGCCGGGGATTGGAGGGATATGATGGTCCCCTTGCCCAGGCCTGAAGCCTGGGTCAGAGGCGTCAGGCTTGGGCGGGGGGTGGAGCAAGCGATCAGAGGGAGATGGGGGTCCCCTGCCCAGGCATGATTCCTGGGCCAGAGGCCTCAGGCCTGGGCGGGGGTCAGAGCCAGTGATCGGGGGGAGATGGGGGTCCCCTGTCCAAGCCTGACACCTCTGGCAGAGGCGTCAGGCCTGGGCAAGGGGCCGATCAAGCGATCGGAGGGTGATGGGGGTCTACGCCTCTGGCCGAGGCATCAGGCCTGGGCAAAGGGCAGAGCCAGCAATCGGAGGGGTCTGGGGGTCCCCTGCCCAGGCCTGATGCCTGGGCCAGAGGCATCAGGCCTGGGCTGGGGGCAGAACCAGTGATGGGGGGAAATGAGGGTCCCCTGCCTAGGCCTGACACCTCTGTCAGAGGCATCAGGCCCGGGCAAGGGGCCGATCCTGTGATTGGAGGGTGATGGGGGTCAACGCCTGAGGGCTCCCAGTATGTGAGAGGGGGCAGGCTGGGCTGAGGGACACCCCCCCCCACACACACACACACCCAGTGCACGAATTTCGTGCACCGGGCCCCTAGTATCTTATAAAGAGGCTTTTTGTGTTGTTGATGATGGCCTTTTGGTCACTTTGTACTTTGCCTTGATACTTCCTACTTATCACTTTGTTTCAGCATCCCTAGATGCTTTTCATCCCACTAATACTGGGGGCAAAGGATGGGACTCCCTGATATTGTCTCAGGTTATTGTCAATAATTAGGGTTTGAGACAACTATTGAACCCGTGATCATTATATCCCAAGTTGTTATCAAGTGGTTGCTTTGCATTTATTTTGGGGATATGATATATGGAGGAAAAGCAGAACGACTAGTTTGGTTTTTTATGCTTGCTTGTTCTATGAGGAATCTTTTTTTTCTTCTTTCTCTTTCCATTCAGAGTCTAAACAGTGGGAAAGTTTGACATCTGAGTGCAGAACGCTCCTGATTGAATCTTTAGCAACTATGGAGACAGATAACCGACCTGAGCTAAAGGAGAAAGCATCATTGCTGAAGAAAACACTTGAAAATTTGGAATAATTTAGAAGTGGAAGAAACAAACAAGTGCCATGTTCATTGTGATGAATTGGTGGTATTCTTTGAAAAACCAAGTGGGAAAAGTAAAGATTAAACTGTAGCATGCATCATTCCTTGGCTGAAATAAAAACAAAAAAAATGCCTTAAATTTTGTTCCTTATTAGCTTTATTTTATTTGATGTTTAAAAGTATCTGGGCTGAGTGAGCTTAATGAAACATGGATGTTTGAGGGGTGGTTGTTGGTAAAACTGATGGAAATAGTTATTAGAAGATTAAAGCTGTTACTAAAGGGATAAACAGCGTTGTAGAGAACCTGGATAACAGTCCTAGAACCGCATGTACATTGAGTGAAGTTACTTCAGGAAGGGGCTCTGTCATCACATAGGTGAACCCCCTTGCTTCACACCCAGAGACATAGGCTCTGTGCTCACGGCTTCCTTTCTGCGGCCTGTGCTAAGGCCAGGACCCCGGTGTTGGGTGACCTGCCCGGGAAATTTTCTTTTTTTTTAAAAAAAAAAATATATTTTATTGATATTTTACAGAGAGGAAGGGAGAGAGATAGTTAGAAACATCGATGGGAGAGAAACATCGATCAGCCGCCTCCTGCACATCTCCTACTAGGGATGTGCCCGCAACCCAGGTACATGCCCTTGACCGGAATCGAACCTGGGACCCTTCAGTCCGCAGGCCGACGCTCTATCCACTGAGCCAAACCGGTTTCGGCGGGAAATTTTCCTTTACAACCTTCTGCCAATCAGTGCTAACCCTGACCTAACAGAGAAACAAGAACTAAACTGACATCACTGGGTTCTTGACATTCATAAGCTGAATGTTGTCATTTGTTAGATTATTGGTTTTTAGAAAGTAATTGTTTAGCATCTTTCATTATGGGCTGAGAGGGAGAATTTGGTCCCCATGTGATTTCTGATTGTCCTTTAAAAAAAAAAAGAATCCTTACCTGAGGACATGTTTTTTATTGATTTTTTTAAAGAGAGGAAGGAAGAGAGAGAGAGAGAAACATCGATTGGTTGCCTCCTGTACACACCCCGACTGAGTATTGAACCCCAAACCTCAGTATGCGGCCTGACTGGGGATTGAACCCAGGACCTTTCAGTGTACAGGACGATGCTCCTACCGGGCCACACTGGCCAGGGCTGATTGTCCTCCTTTCATGGGCAGGTGCAGGTAGGTTAGGGCAAGACTGATCATTCTGTCCGTCTATGGTTGCGTAATTTGCAAAACCCAAACCAATAATGATATCATGACTGTTGACTTAGACCATTTATAATCTCAAAACCATAAAAGCACTGTAAAATTTTATACTCACTTTTATGCTATGAGTATGACTTTAGGATAGAAAGGCAAGCATTTTAATTTGCCACCTGGGAATAACTTGGTACTGTTCAAAGCAAATAATTACAGCTAGAGTTTCTCCCTTTCCTTCTGCTGCTCATGCCCCTGCCTAAGGATGTAGGGTAAGGGGAAAAACAAGTGTGACGAAGGTGTTTAAGGTAAACTGAGAACACTAGCTCACCTTGGATTCCAAGCACAAAATTGGCTTATACTCAGTATTGCCCTTTACTGACATTAACACCAGGGTTAAAATTTCAGGTTTATTTTTTTTGTGGTTCCTATTGAGCAATGTATTTCAAACTTTATTGACTGTGACCAAGAATAAAAATAACTTTTTACATTTGACCCAGAACTGTGTGTGTGTGTGTGTGTGTGTGTGTGTGTGTGTGTGTGAGAGAGAGAGAATATAAAATCGTTAACTGAAATATTTTGTGAAATAATTCAGACTCTTACTATGTGTGATATACTTTGATCCCTCCTCCACTTCTACTGTTTTAAATGCTCACTAAATTTATTTCCTGACACATAAATGGGTTGCTATTCACAGTTTGAAAAACAGTGCATAGGTAGTACCTAACCTTGGCTGTATATGCTGTGTTCTGGGGTTGCTTCTGATTGGGAAAAGGGTTTACAAAGAAAACTTAAAAGTGTTTATTTCTGAAACATGTTCTTGGCTGACACTGACTATAATTGTGAGCTTTAGTAGCATCATGAGTTTTAAGGACCCTTTCGTGGACTTCCACTTGAGAAGACTTTTGCTTTAGGGAAAATCAACTTTGGATGTTTTTCAGAGAGCTTATGCCGCCCAGTGTTTTCCTGATCAGCACTCCTCCTCCACCAAGTGCCCTCTGACTTGCATGTTCAGTCCCTGGGACGTGTTCCTAGGCAAGAATGCAGGGGAGGCCAGGTGTTACCAGAAACTAAGAGTGTAAGGGCAAGAACTGTGCTCTAGGCCCATATGAAATGTTAAGGCCTCATCAAATTTTATGCTTTTAAACATTTTGTTATTTAATATTGGGAATTTCCCATGGTGCTGAGAGAGGTGCTAAGATACTTGAACCTTAGTGCTAGTGAATTAATTTCTTTTAGCTTTCTAAGCACATTTCTAATTTACCAGCCAAGTCATCTGCACAAGGAGTAATGCTGAGTCATGGTCTCCCGGTGCAGCTCGTGTGTATGTGTGTGTACATATTTATGTAAAAGGGTGAAGAACAGAGTGTGTGATTGTGGAGTGTTGATACTGGTGAACAAATGGAAGAAGGACCCGTGTGTGTTTGTCTTCTGCCTTCATTTTCCAAAGCTATCTGGAACAGGTTTTTATAATCTAACCTCCCCCCCAACCCCCCCCCCCCCGAAATATTGTGCCACTAGTCATACAAGTGACTGATTGAGAGTCTAATGACTAAATTCCTTATTCCTGGAATAAGTACACTAGATACATCTTCATAAATCTATCGATAGATGGAAAGGAGGTACCTGAAGTTTGGCGGTTGGTCAAAACAATGAAAGTAGTATAACATTGTCTTTTTGGTGACAAAGAGCAGCAGTTTCTTTAATGTTTGTGTCCAGTTTCTAATTGCCGGTGTGTCTGCCTGTGATCCAGTTTACCTGCACAATAAAGCGGACTGCCACCAACCCCCATGGCTTTCCCCTGCCATCTTTTCCTTGTGTATTTACTAAGAAGAAAAAGAGAAGAAAAAAGGTGTGCCCATGTTGATCTAGAAGCAATTGCACTGTGTGAACACTGTCTGCCCCTGGCGGGAGTTTCTGCCGGCCGCCGCCACAATGTCTCCATGCTGCTTGTGAAGTACAGGGACTTACTTTGACCTTGGCGCTCATTGTAATGTACAAACTGTTGTTAATGGATGTATATGTAACAGATTTTTGTATTTTATATGCAAAGTCTTCATAGAATCCTCTGCAACATGTACTGGGCTAGCTAAGCATGTGATAGTCTTATTTGAGAGGAAAATCCTACCCATGCCCAGAAGGTATGAAGTAAATAAAGCTGCATGACCAGTTCTTCTGAAGTAGTGCATTGATTTTTACTGGGTCTCTAGGAAAAGAGTTTAGCTTCCGAGGTATTTGGCTAGTTATACTGGAAAAAACAAAAAAGGCCCAGCAGCCTGCCTCTGCTTAGCTACCTCTGCTGATGCACCATTAATTCCAGAGTGTGCTTGGAGTCTTTTTTGAGTCATCTTGGGAGAAGCCTTTATGGGCCCCTCTATATGTTTGTACTCAATTCCATCATAAAATGTATAAAATCAGGGCTTTTAAAAAAAAAATTAAAATTTACATTTTTATAGATTTCAGAGAGGAAGAAGAGAGAAACATCAACAATGAGAGAGAATCACTGATCGGCAGCCTCCTGCACACCCCACACTGGGGATTGAGCTAACAACCCAGGCATGTGCCCTGACTGGGAATCGAACCGTGACTTCCTGGTTCATAGGTCCATGCTCAGCCATCTGAGGCACACCAACGGGTGACCCTTCTATCATTAAATATGGGCCATACTTTACTGTTTAATATGTGACAAATCTAGAAATCCTATTCCCCTCCCATTCCAGAATTGCTGTTATCTTTTTTTACTTCCTGAACTGATTGTGTAAAGTCTCAATTCTTTATTGTATGTGCCCCTGAAGCCTCTGCTCAGCTTAGTGATCAGGTAATGATTCGACAGATTTCCTTAAGTTTCCTGTACCCATAAGTTCTCCATTCTGATAACTACTGTTCCTCTAAAATCCAAAGCTCCATTGTCCAAGATTGTTGTGTTTATATGATTTTAATTGCATTTTGGGGAGTAATAGTGGGAGTAGAGAATAGCTAAGGCCAGCCAACAACCTCAAATTCCATGAGATATCACTATTTTTATAGATCCTTAGCCTTTCCTGCTATTAGGTATTTCTCATTGGCTAGTTTCTCTATTCTTTTTAGTCCTCAAGATTTCTGGGCCTTCTCCTGTCTTTCTTATACCCTCTTCACGCTCCTCTCTCCCAGTGTTCCAAGCCCTTCTAAAGGAGCCAGCAGTGAACTTTAAAATTTTATAACTTCATTAGTAAATAGAATAATTGAGTTATCTCTGTTAAAATCTTTTCCCATTTGAATGAGCCCAGGCCCTGCTTTCACAATAGAACAAACCTCTTGAGGTGTTTTTCTAAATAAAAGCCACATAACCAGGAGATGAGATGCCACTCTTTTGAAAGGTGAAGTGGCTGAGGTTAGGTGATTTTGTTTGGTTTGGGGAGAAATGATTCTGAAAACCTTCATCTCTACCATCTTTACAAGAATTAAAATTTTTTGTGTATTGATCAAAATAATACATGTTTAGAGGTGCACTTGTTACAGAAGACCGAAGAAATACAAGCACGCTTCCTCGAGAAAGGGAGGGACCCAGTTTATTAACACCAGTGGACTCCTGGAATAATTTCCAAATCAGAGTGAAGAAACACACGGAGAGCCTGTCTATATATATCCCGCTGGGGTCTTTGTCTTGCAGGTATGCCCCCTGCCCACTTCGTGGCCCTGCAGGAAGGCCCCCAGGTGTCAGGCCACATGGATGGTCTGTCCTGGCACCAGCATAACCGCCCCCCACCCCGCCCCCGCCCCAGGGCAGTGCACTGTTCACAGTTCCATGGCCTCTGCATTTAGATAATAAGTTCTGCAAGACCAGTGGCCTCCTCCTCACACTGTAAGTTTTACATTTGGATTCATTTCATTAATTGGTTATTACATTGCTGCTATAAAATTATTGTTCCCTTCATATCTGCACTATTCTTGTTAGAATCATTCTATTACCTCCAAATTTTCATGTAACTGATAATGGAATCTTTTTCGGGTCACCTAGCTGTTAGAAAATTATTGAATTTTGTTCATCTTTTTATTAGGCAACTTTACTAAACTCTTGCTGTGAAACAGTTTTAATTTATTCCCTTGGGATGTAAAATCATCTAGTTTGCAAGTGATAATTTTATTTCCTTTTCTCCCATATCACTGCCTGTAGTTTCTATTTAATGTCTTAGTGTCAATCTTCTAGCAAAATTCTTGTTGCCTAGGGATGGGAGAGATTTATTGTGAGCACTGAGCTTTAGGACGAGAATGGCGAGAAGAGAGCGGTGCGGGCTGGTCTGGACCAGGCGCCTGGGGGTCTGTCTGCCACACTTTGCCGAGCAGCTTCACCACCTCATCATAGATGAGGAACATGATGGCCACGTCCCAGGGGACCGGCCGGGCTGGGGAAGTGCCCGTGCAGACCCGTGAGGCCCTCATTCCCCAGGGTCTGCCAGACAGCCCACGTGCTCCGCCTTCGAGCACCCCCAGGCCCCGCAGCCGGTCCAGACCACGCGTGGAGTTGATTCCTGCAGCTGCGCCCTCGATAGTTCCCAGCACCGTGATGAGCGGCATCGGCGGCCGGTCCCCGCGGCACCAGCTCTACAGGGAGGTCACGACAAAGAAGCGTGAGGCCCTGGTACGTCCCCTTCACCCCTGTCCCCGCACAATCGCCCCGACTCGGTAGAAGAGACCTCACTCAGTCCTTTGCGCTGGGGGAGGTGCGGTGGTGGGTGAGTGTCACCCTGATGGTCTCCTCAGGGCGCATGACCACCGCGGCCTCGGGCCATGCAGGCGCCCGCGCGGCCCAGCAGCTTTTGGACGTGTTGCTGCTGGAAACCCGATGATCACCTGCGGGACGGAGCGGAGCGGCGGGAAGCCGAGGCCTCGCATGGCCCTGGACGCCCGGGTACCGCGGCGGGTGCGGGTTCGCGTGCTGGGGCGGAGGGGAAGGTGGCGCACATGGCACAGCCGCCCCAGGACGCCTGGGGGCCGGTCTGGGTCCCCAGGCCTCACTCCCCGTGTCCCGGAGAGGCGCGGAGGGGCGACGCACAGGGCGAGCCCCCACGTGCAAGTCGGCTGCCCTCTCCCCTCCGTGAAGTTTTAGAAAATGTATTTCTTATGAACGATTGGAGGGTAAGTTGGAGACATTCTGCCCCGTTAGCACTAAACACTTGGATATTCAAGAACAGGGACTTTGTCTTACATAGCATGGCCGGACAAGTATGAAGCTCAGGAAACGCCATGGTCCAGTATTATCGCCCAACCCACAGCCCGTATTCAGGTTTGGTCTGTTTTCCTAAAGTATTTGCTTTTTGTCTTTTGTCCTCATGTCCTCTCTAGAGCTGTTTTCCTGGCTTAATAATACTCAGTGCTGGGTCATTGCTTGTAGCTGTGTCTTCAATCTCCTGGAACATTTCCTTACTTTGTTTGTCTTGTTGGTTTGTTTCCTGATTTTGACTTTTGGGGGGAGGGGGCAAGGAGAGCTATAGGTTGGTTATTTTGCACAAAATTCCTCAATTAATTTTGTCTGGTTTTCCCAGACAAAAGATCAGATTCAGGTAATGTGGTTTTGTTGCTGTTGTTTCTTTTCTTTTTTGTTTGTTTGGTTTTTATTAATCCTCACCCAGAGGATTTTTTTCCCCATTGATTTTTTTTTTTACAGACAGTGGTAGGAAGGGAAGGGGGAGAGGGAAACATCATTTGAGAGAGAGACATGGATTGGTTGCCTCCCACACCGCCCCCCCCCCCCCACTGGAATCAGGGATGGAACCGACCCTTGGGTGTGGGGGCGGAGCTCTAACCACTGAGCAGCGGGCCAGGGCAGGAAATGTCCTTTTGATAGGAACACCGCAGAAGTGATGTTGTGTCCTCAGGGCATCTTATCAGAAGGCAGCTGGAGTCCATATGTATTATTGGTAAAGTTGAAGTGGTTGTCCTCTAGGTTTCCCCGCTTAAAGCTATTACCCTGTTTTGGAAATTAGTAAGTAGTTTGGGGTGAGATACTTTGACATCATGGAATATCCTGTTTCTCAGTCAGCTTTTACCTGTGATAACTATGATACTTATATTTACCTACTATAACATTTTACCTTTGATAAGCTAGTACTACAACAACTTTTAACCTCGACTGATGCTTTTCTATACCAATTTCTATATTTTTTGGCATCCTGCTGTAAGGAAGACTTTCCTTCTCCCTTCCCTCCTTCCATGAACTCATGCATTCTTATTTTATTTAATGGATTATAATCCACTTTTACCGTTATTGATTTTGATACTCCAAGTAATCAGTCCCAGATTTGGCCAATGGGAGCCTCACCCAGGGGGCATCTATGGCTTCTGAAGTATCCCTGTCATTCTTTGAATACTTCTTACGTTCTAGTGTGGCAAGGTGCTCCAAGCCTTGGTAATGGCCATTTCTCGAAGGAACTGGGTTTCCTTTTTTAAAATTTTTTAAATTATTATTTTTCTTTATTGATTAAGGTATTACATATGTGTCCTTATCCCCTATTGCCACCCCCCCCCCACACTCATGCCCTCAATCCCCTGGTGTTGTGTCCATTGATTAGGCTTATGTGGATGCATATAAGCCCTTTGGTTGATCTCTCCCCTTACCCCCACCCTCCCCTACCTTCCCTCTGAGGTTTGACGGTCTGATCGATGCTTCTCTGACTCTGTCTCTGTTTTTGTTCATCAGTTTATGTTGTTCATTATATTCCATAAATAAGTGGGATCATGTGATATTTTTCTTTCTCTGTCTTATTTCGCTTAGCATAATGATCTCCAGTTCCATTCATGCTGTTGCAAATGGTAAGAATTCCTTTTTTACAGCAGCATAGTATTCCATTGTGTAGATATACCACAGTTTTTTTAATCCACTCATCTGCTGATGGGCACTTAGGCTGTTTCCAAATCTTAGCTATGGTATATTGTGCTGCTGTGAACCTAGGGGTGCATATATCCTTTCTAATTGGTGTTTCTAGTTTCTTAGGATATATTCCTTGAAGTGGGATCACGGGGTCAAATGGGAGTTCCATTTTTAGTTTTTTGAGGAAACGCCATACTGTTCTCCACAGTGGCTGCACCAATCTGCATACCCACCAGCAGTGCACAAGTGTTCCTTTTTCTCCACATCCTCTCCAGCACTTGTCGTTTGTTGATTTGTTGATGATAGCCATTCTGACAGGTGTAAGATGGTACCTCATTGTCATTTTGATTTGCATCTCTCAGATGATTAGTGACTTTGAGCATGTTTGCATCTGTCTCTTGGCCTTCCTTATGTCCTCTTTCGAAAAGTGTCTATTTAGGTCCATTGCTCATTTTTTTATTGGGTTGTTGATCTCTGGGTTTTCTTTGACTTGAGAATTATATTAGAACCAGTATGTGGCCCTAGCTGATTAGCTCAGTGGATAGAACCTTGGCCTGTGGACTGAAGAGTCCCAGGTTTGATTCCTGTCAAGGGCACATGCCCAGATTGCGGGCTTGATCCCCAGTAGGGGGTGTGCAGGAGGCAGCTATCAATGATTCTCTGTCATCATTGATGTTTCTTTCTCTCTCTCCCTCTCACTTCCTCTCTGAAATCAATAAAAATATATTTAAAGAAAGAAAAAAGAACCCAGTATCTGGATATTAGGTGTCCGTTGCTACTGAGGGTTCATTGCTTTAAGGCCGTCTCCATAGGTGCATATTGGATAAAATTTCTGGTTACTTGTTGGGGCAAGTAGTTTAAAGAGTAAATTTTCTTCCTGTAATCTCTGAAAACTAAGGAGTCAGTATCAAAAATGAAACAGTATATATGTTAGAATTCTAGGGATATCTATTCTCTATATACTGTTAAATATTCTATAGTGCAATCATTGAAGGAGAAAAATCTTGATATAGCTGGGGTGGATAGGAAGGAAAGAACACTTTATTTTTATGGGTTCTTTATTTTGACATAAATCTTTTGGGATAACTCGTTCCCTCTCTGTCTCAACTTTTTTTTTTTTTCTGTCTCAACTTTAAAAAGTTTGATATAATTGGATCTTTGGGACATTATCCCTGAAGGACCTGAAGTTTCAAACTGCCGCAATATAGCTGCTGAACTTTAAATTGTTTAGGGACAGTAGGTATTCCCCCAAACAACAGAGGATTTAAATTTATACAGTATTTCAGTTGCTCTCCTTTGACATTTTTAGTTAGGGAGGCAACGGTCAATACTTTAGAAAGAAATGAATTGCCCTGATGACTTTTACATAATACGTTTAACATTTTTAACGAGGGTGCACTTATTTATTCTCTCTTGCACTTAGCTAACTTTATGAAGTGCATCTTAAAACAAGATTTGGAGTTGGTGACAGGGAATTCAGGTCAGAGGACCCATTTTTCTTGGCTACTATTTTTAAACAATAGAAAAGATCAAGTCCCAGACAACTGGGCTGATTTTTCATTCTAAAATAAATAAATAAATTGTGTTTTCTTTTTTTTAATCCTCACCCAAGGATATGTTTTTATTGATTTTTAGAGAGAGAGAAAGGAAGAAGGAGAGAGTATGTTGCCTCCTATACACACCCAACCAGGAATCGAACCTACAACCTTTTGGTGTATGGGGCAGTGCTCCCACTAACTGAGCCACCTGGCCAGGGCAAATTACGTTTTCTTTGCTAGTTTTAAGAGCAGCACAAAACATTTTTAAAGTTTCTTTAATAAAATAATCTCTTACAGTAATATAATAAGACTTTTATAGAGAATTTGTTAAATATAAAATTTGGCAGAGAAATCCTTAAAAATAATCTAACAAATGAATAAGAAGTAACTACTCTGATGTAGAAAAATGAAGCTTTTAGGAAGAAAAGCAAAAACTCTGCTGCCCAAGTACCACAGAAGGCGCTAACACGGACAAGTATTCCCTGGACGCTAAACAAGGTATCAGTGTTACTGATATAGTGTGTGGACCTGCAGTGTAAGCTGCTTAGGGACTGATGACTACAACAAACACACCAACTAAGATGAAAGGACTGGCTAATAGGCTAGATGAGATTCCATGGAACAGAAGTCAAAGATAATAATGGAATGTAAGTCAAAAGAATTCTGTAATATATGAACTGTTTGAAAAATATTGTGCCCCATCTACGGTACTTTTAAAATTTGGAGAACTGGGAGACAAATGATAACATTGATTGAAATTGAGAAACGGGGGGAAAATGTCAGTGATGAGAAAGTGGAGCCTGAAGTATTAAGATAAACCATGTAATGGAGGAGTTTGTCTATGAAAGGGAGAGCAAAAATAGGGTGGCAGTTAACACATGTAGCATGACAATGAAGGGAACTTTTAAGAACAAGTGTATTTGAAACTAGCCAGGAAAGAACTAGTGGGGAAAGGAAAAAGGTCGAAGGTGATAAAGGGCAACGCCATTGCAAAAGCAAGGGAAGTTTTAGCAATTATTTTTGTTAATAATGTGAAATGTCAAAATAAATAAAACCTCAAGTGTCGTGTTTATAATCAGGTCATCTATAACCTTTTCAAAGAGATTTTAAGATAATTTGAGCAGGGAGTTTAATTTCTGCATTCCCTGAATCTTCGTGAGTGTTAATACGAGCATTGCCTGGGTGTAATTTTTAGATCTGTTTACATGCTCACAAAGGTATAGGTCTCAATAATGAATGAACCTATACAGGGGCTGTATCAGTTTTTAAATGAGGTGGGTTATTTTGTGGGACTTGTGAACTGGCTCTTAATATAATCAAGACAGATATCTGCAATGCTTCAAACAGGATCATTATTTTTGGAACAAGTATATAGACCTCCAAACTGTTAGTTGGAAAGGACAGAGGTAACTTAGACCTGGAACTTCATAGGTGTTAGTTTGAAATTCATTGATTTGTTTCTTTCAACATTCCTCCTCGTCCAGTGAAGATCATTACTGGTTTTTATTGTGCAAATGTGCTTTATTTGCCTCATTTTCTGGCTTACTTTTCTAATTTGTGCTCAATAACTTACTCAGTGCCGATTCATATTTCCACCAAAACTTTACTGAAAACCTCCTGTGGGTCAAGCATAGGATTATGAGTTGAGGTTAAGTAGTAAATATGTTGATTCCTGTTTTCAAACTCACTCTTTTCTAAATTTTGTTGTGGAAGCATCAACCGTTTATGTAGATCATCTTGTTCTTCCTTTAGAACAGCGGTTCTCAACCTGTGGGTCGCGACCCCTTTGGCAGTCGAACGACCCTTTCACAGGGGTCGCCTAAGACCATCCTGCATATCACATATTTTACATTACGATTCATAACAGTAGCAACATTACAGTTATGAAGTAGCAACGAAAATAATTTTATCGTTGGCTCACAACATGAGGAGCTGTATTAAAGGGCCAGAAGATTGAGAACCACTGCTTTGGAACAATAGATCCACTCTCCTTTGATTTCTTTGCAGTAAAATTGTGTTTATTATAGTGAAGATAAGTTTGAAAGTGTTTTCCTAACTAAAAGAACATTCTACTTGATCCACCTCTTTATGTTCCCAGATGAAATGAAGAGAATAATCCTAGAGTAACTACAGGTGCAAAAAAGGAGATGCCAGGAGAAAACCTCACCACTTGGAGCTTTTTCTTCCTGGAGGGTTTGTCTAAATATCCAAAGTTGGAGATCGTTCTCTTCGTCTTCAGCCTTGTGATGTATCTGGTCACCCTCTTGGGAAACAGCACTCTTATTTTAATCACCATCCTGGATTCCCGCCTTCAAACCCCCATGTACTTTTTCCTTGGGAACCTCTCTTTCATGGATATCTGTTACACATCTGCTTCTATTCCCACTTTGCTGGTGAACCTGCTGTCCTCCCAGAAAACCATTGTCTTTTCTGGGTGTGCTGTACAGATGTATCTGTCCCTTGCCATGGGCTCCACGGAGTGCGTGCTCCTGGCCGTGATGGCGTATGACCGTTATGTGGCCATTTGCAGCCCACTGAGATACCCCCTCCTCATGAACAGGCAGGTCTGTGTGCAGTTGGCCACCGTGTCCTGGATGACCGGCTGCCTGACCGCCCTGCTGGAAACCAGTTTTGCTCTGCGGATGCCCCTGTGCGGGAATCTCATCGACCACTTCACCTGCGAGATCCTGGCGGTGCTGAAGTTGGCCTGCGCCAGTTCCCTGCTCATGGACATGACCATGCTGGCGGTCAGTGTACTTCTCCTGCCCATCCCAATGCTCTTAATTTGCATCTCTTATGTCTTCATCCTGTCCACGATTCTGAGAATCAGCTCCGCAGAGGGGAGAAACAAGGCGTTTTCTACCTGTGGGGCCCACTTGACTGTGGTGGTCATGTTTTACGGGGCCGCCCTCTCCATGTACCTAAACCCTTCTTCATCCGGCTCCCGACAGATAGACAAAATCATCTCTTTGCTGTATGGCGTGCTCACCCCTATGTTGAACCCCATAATTTACAGTTTAAGAAACAAGGAAGTCAAAGATGCTATGAAAAAGCTGCAGGACAAAATATCGCATCAAACACATGAAAGGATCTGACTGGGGTCCTTCCATTTGTACCAGGAGCTCACCCCTGGCAGGGCTCCCAGGGAAGTTCTAGACCAAACACTCACCCTCAGAACACTGACTTGTCGCTCGCTCCATAATCTTGCAGCTGCGAGATATGTGTGCGCAGAGTCATGGCCTGTGGGCCACAGTAGATTCCAGCTTGCATTTAGTACTATTTTCTGTATTTGTGTTTCATGGCTGCGAGAGGTTTTGGGCTGCAGGCATCACACATTCGTTCCAGAAGGAAACTTGAATAAACTCAGAATCAGTGAATGTTGGAGCCAGAAGAAAGTTGGACGTCTTCTCTGCCCTCAATCCTTTCTCAGATGAGGTGGGAGCCTAAGGAAACAAAGAAATAACAGGTGATGCGAAGGAGAAAACACAGTCAAAGACAGATTAAGAGACTTGCTCTGTGTCACGCAGGTGCCGAACTGGAAGCGCAGCCCTCCTCCTCCTGTCCTCCTCCCTAGAGCTTGTCCTGCCAAACAGTGGTGGCTCCCTCATTCGCCCTTCTTTCCCCAAACTCCTGGTTAACACTCCCTGACTTCCTGAGTAAGGCATCCGACGCCTGCTGGATTTACCCACCCCCAACCTTGCTTTTCTAAGCACACAGATACTATGCCAGTGTACCACCCATAGGCCAGTTGAGACTTTATGTGTTGGTGTGCTTTTCTTCATTGGATGATTGACTTCACAAGGGCAAGGATTCCTATAATTTGGGGGTTTATAGTAGGGATTCAGTGACCTAATAAATCTATCAGCTTCACACTAGTCATTTATTTGAGAAGCACCACTTGTGAAGATTATGAAGAAGAAACAACATGAGCATTGAGGTATATTGCTTTATAAATACCTAACAATCGCAGAGACATTTTATACTAGTTGTTTTAAGTCTTTAACTTGTATAAAAACACTGCTTGTTTAAAAGGCAGAGTGGGGCCTCCATTCCCAGGGCCAGTAGCTCTGGGTGGGATCCTGACAGTGCATTTATAATAGATCCCCAAGAAGTCCTGAAAAAGGCTGTAGGATGACCATACTTTGGGAGACATTGTTTTCAGGGAAAATCAAATCCCAAAAGAAAAGTAGGATTAGTTCTTATTTTTCCTTTTAATTTATTTTTTCTTCCTTTCCTCCTGCCTCTGTTTACACCTTCTCACTTGCCTATCTCCACTTCTAGAGCAGGGAAGAGGAGAGGGTTTTGAATAGAGAAGGTTAACTCATTTGACAAATTTCAAAATATGAAAGACCTGCTCAGCCGGTGTGACTTAGTGGTTGAACATCAACCTATGCACCAGGAGGTGATGGTTGGATTCCCAGTCAGGGCACATGCCCGGGTTGCAGGCTTGATCCCCAGTGTGGGGCATGCAGGAGGCAGCCATCAGTGGTTCTCTTTCATCACTGATGTTTCTTTCTCTCCCTCTTCCTTTATCTTTGAAATAAATAAAAATACATTTAAAAACAACCACAAAATCAAAAACAAAATACGTAAGTTCTAAGAAGGTTTAGTATTGGATGTTGAATTCTAGGTGCTTTAACTCAAACTATTCCCTTAGATCAGTGATGGCGAACCTTTTGAGCTCAGCGTGTCAGCGTTTTGAAAAACCCTAACTTAACTCTGGTGCCGTGTCACATATAGAAATTTTCTGATATTTGCAACCATAGTAAAACAAAGACTTATATTTTTGATATTTATTTTATATATTTAAATGCCATTTAACAAAGAAAAATCAACCAAAAAAACGAGTTCGCGTGTCACCTCTGACACGTGTGTCATAGGTTCGCCATCACTGCCTTAGATCTTGGGCTCCTATCTGTGCTCCTGGATGTGTAACCTACATTTAAAGAGACTAACAGTAATCACACACCAAAATTCTGGTGATGGAGCAAGGGGACAACTTGATGCCAGGTGTTACTGCCAAGAGGTGTTTGATAGTGGGGGGTGGAGACAAGCCCTGAGTTTTGGGGGAGCAGGGGAGAGCTGACCAGGAAGCTTTCTTAGCAGCTAGAAGTAATTATTTTTCTACTTAGATACCTCAACCTTCCCAACCCAAATACCACATTCATTTCCTGGTGATTTCAGAGTCATTTTGAAGTGACATTTTATAGTAGGCTTTTATTAGAGTAGAGCTGGATTTTTTGTGAGAGTAGAACTATTTATCTGCCTCCTTGACTTAGCTATGATATGTGTGGTACCAAATATAAACAGGAATAACCAGAGTTATGGAAATAGCTGAGATCTTTACTTCAAAGAGTGAACTGGGAGGACTTGCAGGGTCTGAACACACTCTGTAATTAGCATATCAGCTTTGACACAAGGAACTGAGCCAATGGTTTCAGGATGAGACATGGACCAGACTGGGGCACTGAAAAAGATTAGAAATGACCCAGATGTCAGGAAAAGGCCCAAGATGGGACCTGGGCAGAAATCTCCCTCGCAGCAGAATAAGAGTTACAGTAGTTACGGCGATATCTAAAATAATAAAAGCATAACATACTAATTAGACTGAACTACCTTCTGGACGTCCTTCTGGACAACCTTCCGGACAAAGCTGGGGCTGCGAGGGCTGAGCCCCTTGCACGAATTTTGTGCATCGGGCCGCTAGCGTTATATAAAGTTTCTGTGAAAAACAATGAGCAAATGTACATATAAATGTGTTTTGTTTTTTTAAAAAATATATTTTATTGATTTTTTACAGAGAGGAGGGGAAAGGGATAGAGAGTTAGAAACATCGATGAGAGAGAAACATCAATCAGCTGCCTCCTGCACGCCCCCCACTGGGGATGTGCCCGCAACCAAGGTACATGCCCTTGACCGGAATCGAACCTGGGACCCTTGAGTCCACAGGCTGACGCTTTATCCACTCAGCCAAACCGGTTAGGGCAATATAAATGTGTTTTATATAAAATAGGCAATACTAAAGTTAGTTATTTGTGAATGGAATATTCTTCCATGTGAATTAGCTTCTATCTCAGCCAGTTCTAATTACAATCATTACTTTGATAGAGTCTCGGGCAAGGGATCCTTTTCTGGTATTGTTAAAAAGAGGAATATATTAGCCCTGCCAGCGTGGCTCAGTGGTTGAACATCGACCTATGAACCAGGAAGTCATGGTTTGATTCACGGTCAGGGCACATGTCTAGGTTGCAGGCTCAATCCCCAGTGTGGGGTGTGCAGGAGGCAGCTGATCAATGATTCTTTCTCATCATTGATGTTTTTCTCTCTCTCCCTTCCTCTCTGAAATCAATAAAAAAATATTTTTTAAAAAAGAGGAATATATTTGACAGAGAAGGTAAAACCACCTCTGACACAGCCAATTCCTGAATGAATGATTACATGACCAGATTTATGCTTTAGGAAAATCTGATCATGTTAAAATCCTTTAGTGGCTTTTTATTACCCTGAAGTACAAGTCTTTACAGTAACATGCAAGGACTTTTATAATCTTATTGCTCACCATTTATATTTTTTTTACTCTAGGAACACAAGATTTCTTTTAGTTCTATAAAGATGTTGTGCTCTGTCTTGCTGGTTCTTTTATTAAGAGCATATATCACAATTTGTAATCATAGTAATTTGTGGCTTTACTTGTTTAATGTCGCTCACTAGTCTGTGGGCTCATTGAGGCCAGGACTGTATCAGTTTCATTTACCACTGTCTCCCCACGGCTTAGCTCAAGGTCTGGCACAGAAAGGACATTTGACGCATACTGTTGTGAAGGACCAAGTGCTCATCCATCATCTGCTGAATAAAAATACTCATGTAATAAACTTGATGGCTATTCAATTAGTACTTGACCATTCCTATGGTGAGAGAGTTGAAGATGTCAAAGGTGACTTTTAAATGCCAAAGAAGGCTGCTAGTGTCATTAATTGACACAGGTATTACCTGAAAAGGACCAAGTTTGGGGGTTGAAGGGTAAATCATGAGTTGTGTTGTGCCGGGGTCCAACCCCAGCGGGTCCAGGGGTCCCCAAAGGCGTGGACGGAGTCGGCGAAGAAGGAAGGACACGGAGACAGTGTTCAGTTGATCAGCACCCTAGCCAGGATCTCCAGCCCGGATCTCCAGCCAAGTTTTGGTCTCGATCTCCAGAGAGGTTCTGCTTCGGATCTCCAGCGAGGTTCTGTAGCCATGTTCCCTCGCTAGGTTCTCCAGCCAGGTTCTGTCCAGGCTCTCCAGTCAGGTTCAGTGTCCAGGTTCCAGTCAGGTTCTCCTGCCAATCTCTGTAGTCAGGTTCAGTCCAGGATCCCTTGCCATGTTCTCCCGCTAGGCTCTGTCTCTAGGCTCCGAGGCCAGTCCCTCTCCAGGATCCTCCGGCATGCTCTCTCCAGCGAAGTTCTTCTGTCTCTAGGCTCCGTGTAGGTTCTGTCTTCTTGATTCTGTTCTAAGTTCTGAGTGTTTCTGTCTTGTTACAACTGTATTTATACCAGTTGATTCAATCCTATCAATCTCTATTACAAAGGTTAGGGCGTTTCTTATCTCCATTCCAGGGAGAAAAGATTATGTAGTTTAAGCATGATTGTTCATAGTTAAAGGGATTAATTACCCGCCTGGCACTTAGTTGAGGGGTTTTATTCCCTCCCTAACTTCAGGGGAAAATCCCTACCTGGGGATTCAACCTTTCTCGGAGAGGTGACTTTGGTTAAAACACAGCGCCAAGAAGGTGAGCAAACATATTAAGAACCGTATGCCATATATGCCAGGTCCCTTGAAACAGCAAGGATGGACCGGCTCCCGGCAGTGTTGTAGACAAGTTGAACTTATCATGCCTTTGAGATATATAAGTAGAAATACCAAGGAGTCAGTTGGATTTGCTAGTTTGGAATTAATGAGAAAGATCAGGCTGGAGATAGAAACTTGTGACATATTTGCATATGTTGAATCATTTAAGTAATGAACATGGTTGGCATTAAGTAGAGAGTGAGAATAGAGTGAGGGAATTACCCAGGATGAAACCAGAGGAACGCTAATATTTAAAGTCCATCAATCAGGAAAAGCCAATAAAGGGGTATCGAAAAGGAGCAACCTCTAAAGAAGGGAGAGAGCGAAAGTCAGGAGACAGATTCCTGTCGAGGTCAAGATGAAGTAAACACACACCTTCCTGTTTCGCCCACTGAATGCAATGAAAAACTCTAGCTAGAAGGCAAGGAGCAGCTCTCTGAGGATCCTGAAAGCTAAGTGGTAGCAGGTAGCAGGGGGAAGGAAACTAGAATGCAAAGTACCAACAAACTCTTGATGAATTTTCTGTTTCTTCCCCCTCTCTCCAATATCTCTTGGCCTGGACTTGAGGACCCTGAAACCCAAACCTATACACTAGGTTCAGACAGAAAGACAGACACAAAGAGCTCCCAGGGAAGTGCTCTGGTCGTCTAAAAAGAGAGAAAGGCATCATCAAGAGTGAGGTGAATTCCCTGATTTTTTTTTCCTATTATCACCTGCCGAACCTCCTACACAATCCTGTGGGGACATTGGCAGCACGCAGTGGTGGCTGGGCAGGCACCTACAATTTTTAGGCAAGAGGGCCCTTCTTCCTGACCAGAGGAGCTGTGGTTCCCAGAGCACTGGAGGAGTATCTACTGCCTTTTCTTTATCCTCTTAGCATGGGGTACCTGAGGCAGAGACTATCACCCTCCAGAACCGTGAGAAATAAGTTCCTGTTGTTTTAGCCACCCAGTCTGTGGATTCTTTGATAGCAGCAGGAGCAGACCAATCCCTGGCCCCTTCCTTCTTCCATCTCCCAAGCCAGCAAAGATGAGTCAAGTCTTTCTCACATCACATCACTCTGACCCTGCTTCTGTCCCATCTCTTTCTCTAACTCTCTCTTCTCTCTCCTCTTCCACTTTTAATGACCCTTGTGATTACACTGGCCAAGACAGATAATCTCTCTATTTTAAGGTCAGCTGATTAGCTACCTTAATTTCATCTGTAACCTTAATCCCTTTGCTATATAATCCTATATAATAAAAGCGTAATATGCTAAGTGTCTGGTCATCTGGTAGTTCGTTCAACCAATCAAAGCATAATATGCTAATGATATGCCAAGGCCGCTCAACCACTTGCTATGATGTGCACTGGCCACCAGGGGGCAGACAGTCGACTGGTCGATCAGTTGCTATGACGTGCACTTACCACAGGGGGCAGATGCTCTGATAAGTAGGTTAGCTTGCTGCTGGGGTCCAGCCGATTGGGACTGAATGAGATGGGCCGGACATGCCCTGGAGCCCTCCCGCGGTCTCTCCCCGGCTGGCCAACCTCCTGTATCCCTCCCCGGCCCTGATGGTGCACCAGTTGGGTCCCTCGGCCTGGCCTGCACCCTCTTGCAATCTGGGACCCCTCAAGGGATGTCGGAGAGCCAGTTTCAGCCCTATCCTGCAGGCCAGGCCGAGGGACCCCACTGGTGCATGAATTCATGCACCAAGCCTCTAGTTTAACATAATCATGGCTCTGTGGAATAGGATGTGAACATATTTTGGGCCAAATGCTGGCTTCAGAAATACTTAGGAAGTGTTTCCTCCTCTTCTATTTTTTTGGAGTATATGAGAGGACTGGTGTTAATTCTTCTTTAAATATTTAGCAGAATTTAGTAAAGTTATCTGGTCCTAGGCTCTTCTTTGATGTGAGATTACAGATTCAATATTCTTAGTAGTTATAAACTGGTTCAATTTTCTATTTCTTCTGAGTAAGATTTGGTAGTTTGTGTGTTTCCAAATTGGAAAGGAGGAAGTAAATGACCATTGCTTGTGGATAACATGATCTTGCATATAGAAAATCCTAAACAAATGACAAAAATGGCCCACTGTTACAGCTAATAAACAAACTCAGCAGTTTCAGGATACAAGAAACTAAGGAAACAATTCCATGAAAATCGCATCAAAAAGAATAAAACACTTAGGAATAAATTTGACTTAAGAATTTCAAGACTAAAAACTACAAAATTGTTGAAAGAAAATAAAGAAGATCTAAATAAATGGGAAGATACCCATGTTCATGGATTGGAAGACTTAATGTTATTATTCATTTTTAATTAAATTAAAAATTTATTGTAGTTGAAAACACATAACATGAAATTTACTGCTTTAACCATTTTTAAAAAAAATATATTTTATTGATTTTTTACAGAGAGGAAGGGAGAGAGATAGAGAGCTAGAAACATTGATGAGAGAGAAACATTGATCAGCTGCCTCCTGCACACCCCCAACTGGGGATGTGCTCGCAACCAAGGTACATGCCCTTGACCGGAATCGAACCTGGGACCCTTGAGTCCGCAGGCCTACGCTCTATCCACTGAGCCAAAACGATTAGGGCTGCTTTAACCATTTTTAAGTGCACCATACCATAGTGTTAAGTATATTCACATTGTTGTGCAACACATCTCCAGGACTGTTTTATCTTGCAAAACCGAAACTCTACACACATTGAACAACATCTCCCCATTTCTCCTCCCCCCTAGCTCCTGGCAACCAACATTCTGCTTTCTGTTTGTATGAGTTTTGACTACTTTTGATGCCTCATAAATGTGGAATCAGACAGTGTTTGTCTATTTGTGACTGGCTTATTTCACATAGCAGAATGATCTCAAGGATCATCCATGTTATAGCATGTGATAGAATTTCTTTTCTTATAAAGCAGAATAATATTTCATTGTATGTATAGACCACGTTTTCTCTAACCATTCATCCATTAATGGGCATTTGGATTGCTTCCACCTCTTGGCTATAGTGAATAATGTTGCAATGAACATGAGTGTGCAGATAGCTCTTGGGGATCCTGCTTTCAGTTCTTTTGCATATATATATATATATATATATATATATATATATATACACACACACACACACACACACACACACATATATATATATATATATATATATATATATACACACACAAAAGTAAGATTTATTGGATCATATTGTAATTTTATTTTTAATATTTTGAGGTCTCTTCTAGTAATGAGACCATAACTAGAAAAGTTCTGCAATTGGAAAGTTCTCCAATATTAATAAACTGTTTTCCATAGTGGCTGTACCATATTACATTCCCACCAACAGTGAATGACGGTTCCAATTTCTCTACACCCTCACCAACACTTTAAAACCAGCCCTAGCTGGTTTGGCTCAGTGGATAGAGCGTCGGCCTGCAGACCAAAGGGTCCTGGGTTCAATTTCAGTCAAGGGCACATGTCTTGGTTTCAGGCTCCTCCCTGGCCTGGGCCCTGGTCAGAGCTCGTGCAGGAGGCAACCAATTGATATGTTTCTCTCACATTGATGTTTCTCTCTGTCTTTCCCTCTCTCTTCTGCTCTCCCTAAAAATCAATAGAAAAATATTCTCAGGTCAGGATGAACAAGAAAACAGAAACAAAACAATTTTAACCATTCTAATGGATGTGAGGTGATCTCATTGTGGTTTTGACTTGTGTTTCTCTAATGATTAGGGAAGTTGAGCTCTTCTTTCAAATGCTTTTTGGACATTTGCATATCTTCTTTATAGAAATGTCTAAGTTTTTTGCCCATTTTATTTTATGGTCTCTATTAAGTCCTTGATTAAATGGTAAATTCTTTATATGTGTATTGTGGCTCTCTTTTAATTTTTTTTTTATTGACTTTTTTAAGAGCAGTTTTAGGTTCACAGCCAAATTGAGGGGAAGATACAGAGATTTCCCATAAAATTCCCTGCTCCTGTCCCCACTGCTTCCACCATTATCAACACCCCCACCAGAGTGGTATGTTTCTTACAATTGATGAACCTGTAATGACACATCACAATTGGCCCAAATCCATAGTTTACATTATGGGTCACTCTAGTTGTTGTATATTCTATGAGTTTGGACAAAATTATAATAGCCTGTATCTGTCATTATGGCATCATACAGAATGTGAAACTTCACTGTATTCATAGTATATAAAGTAGAGTAATATTTAAACAAATATTTTTATTGATTTCAGACAGGAATAGAGAGAGGGAGAGAGAGAGAGAAACATCAATAATGAAAGAGAATCATTGATCGGCTGTCTCCTGCATGCCTCCTACTGTGGACTGAGCCTGCAACCCAGGCATGTGCCCTGACAGGAATCAAACCATGACCCCAGGTTCATAGGTCAATGCTCAACTACTGAGCCATGCCATCTGGGCTAGAGTAAATTTCTTAAACTTGTGAGTGATACTACTCCTTGGTCCCTTTATGACTACTTTGAACCACCCCTATCTCTCAATATTTCACTGTTACTCATAAATAGAGATCATTTTACTTTGAATGCACTTTGAATTCCCCTTAGAAAACTTCTGAGAAGAAAAGTTCTAGCCTGGCTGGTGTGGCTCAGTGGTTGAGCATTGACCTATGAACCAGGACGTCACAGTTCGATTCTGGTCAGGTCACATGCTGGTGCTGCATGCTCAATCCCCAGTGGGGGGTGTGCAGGAGGCAGCTGATCAATGAATCTCATCATTAATGTTTCTATCTCTCTCTTCCTCTCTGAAATAAAATATTTTTAAAAAAAGAAAGAAAAGGAAAGTTCTTTTCCTAATAAGTCTCAGTTGGATTTTCCCAAGCTTGTTTCTACCCTATTGCTTACCACAGGACTGAGTCCCACGGTGTCTTATTTAACCTGTGTGCACTCCAGGGCAGCAGCGCCCCTGGGGTTCTAGACTATAATGAAGCCCAGTGGAGCCAGCTCCCTCCAGGACAGTGAGAACTAGTCTGTGACTTGTCCTTGTGCGGTGCGGATGGTGTCATAATGAAGAGCCCAGGTGCTGTGGAGCAAGAAAAGCGTGACTGTCTTGGTGAGGTCTGTTTTGTCAACAAAGGCATGCTCTTGTGCTCTTTGGAGAGGACAAAAGTAGCTGCTCCTCTCAAAGGACCATGGGTGGGTCTTCCCAGAGGGCTGGTGGAGCATCTGGAACGAGGGACTAGGTGGCTGTGCATGATTTTACTGCTCCCTGAGCGAAGAAGCACCTTCCCACCGTGACTCTTGCCTCATCTTCCCCTTTTCCTGTCCCATGGGCCTGCAGATGAACCGGTCCATTTCCCTACATCTTTATCCTCTTGAACTATCTTAAGGGCAGAACGTTTCCTGAGCATCATGTTAATAGCAGCACAGTGCTCAGAACAAATGGAGGGCTAGTCCCATTTTACTCCTCAAGGGTCAGAGCTGTGTCTGCAATGTCTGATTTCAGATGGAATGTCCCACTTACGTCAGCAATTATTCTGAGCATTCCTGGTCCATAGGAGGCCGCTTCCTTTATCAGATCGCCTCCCAGCTAGCTGTGCTTCAAGAAAACTTAAGTAGCTCATTAAAATTCTTTTGAATTTCTGTTTAGCATTTGTTGTCTTTCAGCAATAGGCGAAAGTTAGCACTGGATAGAATCTACATCTGGAGAAAGCATTCTTGTTTAAGAGAGACATTGATGAATAGTGGCTGTGTCAGATTTTATGCAAGTATCTCCTAACTACATTATTCTTGAAAAAGTTATTTTACCTTCTGTTTTATTATTTTAAATTGCACAATGGATAAATATATACTTTTGTTTTGTTAATCCTCACTGGAGGATATTTTTTCTATTGATTCTTAGAGAGGGTGGAAGGGAGGGAGGAAGAGAGAGAGAGAGAGAGAGAGAGAGAGAGAGAGAGAGAGAGAAACATCTATGTATTTATTTCTGAAAGAGAAGTGAGAAAGTCTCCTATGATTGCATATTTAATAGTTTCTCTCTTAGTTCTATTAGATTTTGATTTATATATTTCAAAGCTACTCAGTTAAGTTTATAAAAATTGATGACTATTGTGTTTTCAGTATTGATACCAAGTATATACTTAAAAATAAGAATGAATTCTGTTATGACAGATCGATCTGATTACCTGCTCCCCTCCCCCATTTTGTAAAATGGAATGTTGAATGTAACAATAAAATGTGACTGACCTCATCAAAATATATTTCCAAAGCAGTATAGGGAGAGCATCTTTATTTTGAACCCTCTGAAAACACCAAAATGGGAAAAGGAGTATACATAATCTTCCAACTAGTCAATTTTGGGAGAATTATATACAATCAACATATACATATAGAGTGGGGCTCTGGTATTAATTTATAACTGATTTGTAACTATGAGAGTTTTCCTTATTTTGCCAGGCCTAGATTTCTCAAGTAATTTCAGTTCTGTTGATGTCCCATAGAGTAGTCATTATGCAATTAATTTGCATCACCTTTCAAAGATCTTGAGATCAAGTACCAGGCAAAACACTGTTCACTCCCCAAGTGAAGAGAATGCTGAGGACAGTAGGATTCAGACAAATAGGGGACAAGACCTGTACATAAATTCTTGGTGAAATAAGAAGAGAATGAAGATAGAGTAGAAATGCCTGAGGGATGCTCCATCTTGGGACATCAGTTGGGCCCCGCAAAGGGGAAGTCTTCTGAGCATGACATTCTAGGGTTGTTAGCCAAATACCTTTGACTCAGCTAAGTACCTTCTTGCTGGATTCCATAGCATTACTTTTTTTTTTTTTTAATGATCAAAAACTGTTGTAAACCCTCAGAGAGCAGAGACTTCTGAAAAGAGCTGTGTTTATTTAAACAGAGAAAACAAATTTCCAACTTCAGGGGCATTGGTAGAAAACAGCACCAATAATGGCTTGGAAGTGTGAAGAGGACAGGTGGCCAGTGGTCACCAATGCTAGCAGGTGGGCAAGAAGGACCTTGGTAATTTGAGTTCTCTTAGGAGGAAACTAACAAAACTGGGTGTTGGCTCAGAGCAAAATGCCTTATTATCCTTACCCAAGTTTTTGATATTCCTTCTAGCTGGTTTGCTCTGTGGGCAGTAAAAGTCTATTTGTGCTTCTATTATTCCTCCTCTTTCTCCACACTTTCCCCCCTTCGTACCTCTCTTTCTTTCAAGTGGCTTATTTCTATTTCTGTTCTCTTTCCACATTTCCTCCCACTTGAATCTGATTTCTTAATGTCCTATTATTAGTTGAAAGTGATATATGTATATTGTTAAAGTAAAAAGGTTCACCAATAAAAACAAGTTCCTTGATAGTTTTAAAGGAGCGGTTCTCAACCTGTGGGTCGCGACCCCTTTGGGGTTCGAAAGACCCTTTCACAGGGGCTGCCTAAGACCATCGGAAAACACATATATAATTACATATTGTTTTTGTGATTAATCACTATGCTTTAATTATGTTCAATTTGTAACAATGAAAATACATCCTGCATATCAGGTATTTACATTACGATTCATAACAGTAGCAACATTACAGTTATGAAGGAGCAACGAAAATAATTTTATGGTTGGGGGGTCACCACAACATGAGGAACTGTATTAAAGGTTCACGGCATTAGGAAGGTTGAGAACCACTGTTTTAAAGGATACATTCATTAATGTTTTCTCATTTCCTTTTTCAACTTGATTTATTTAGGCTCTTGGGCTCATGCTAATTTTTATAGTAGCACCAGGGGGCACTGTTGAGTTATAAACATCCCAATAGTGTGGGCCTGGTTTATATTAGTGCTGAACTTGCAACTCCTTTCACTTAAGTCAGTATTTCACCTTCAGTGCTAACAGTAGGATATGAAAAATACTTGTGGATTTGCTTCCAGCGCAGAAAAAAATAATGTTACTTAAAACAGTGTCTGTTGAAAGCTGGGGGGGGATGCATATTTGTAAAGGAGTACTGATTTTTTTCTTTGGGTTATAAATTCACATTAGTGATACAGCCAATATACAAACCACAGTTGTAGCAACCAGAGAAAGAAACAGGATATGGCCCCCTTGGTAAGATGCTCATAATATTCCCAAGGAGGCCGGAGAAAAGTCCATTCATTTGCAGTTTATTCAGAATGTTCTTTTCTTTTGCTTGTCATTTTGGAATGGATTTAACTGTTGCTAAAAAGTTACAGGAACAACAGCCTCATAACTAGAAATCGTCTGTTTCTTCACAAAACAAGTTTGCCCCAGATCAGCCATTGTGACCTGCCCAGCACTCCGACCCGAGTCTTGCGGGAACAGCCTCTCTTTGGGGCCCCGGAAAGAATTCACGTGCTAAGTCCTTCCTTCTAGGCCTGCCGTAATGCCGAGTCCTTTTTCCTTTTAAACCAGATACTGAAAAGTAAACCTAAAAACCCAACTCCACGCAGCAGAGAATGCAATGTGCAGATTTGGGATAAAATAAGCCACAAATATTTGACCAGTACCATGATATTCCATTACACAATTTAAAACATTTTTGTTCAGTTGATTTGGGTTTTCTCATTGGTAAAGCTAGGATAGCTGTGTGAGCATTTAAACCGTTTTCAATATTGTTCAAGCCGAACCTCAAAAGATTCTTTTAAATTTTTTTTTTATTTTAGTTTTTTCATCACCATTTGTCTCTCTCTGCCCTCTTCCACTTTCACCCACCCCGTCCACCTGCAATCACCAACAAAAGAGTCTTAAATTGTTTGATTTTTTGTGTCAATAGACTCAGATCTAAGTCTGTTTTATTGCCATCTATACTTAATACAAGTTACAAGTCAGTTATACTTAACTACAGGCAAACTATCACTTTATAAATATTTTAGGGATGATATGCCATCATTAATTTCCATTAAAGGCATTTATTAAAACACACACACCTGTTTCTGTAGTTACTATGCACAACTAGTTATTTGTGGTTCTTGTTCACCGCATGTCCGCCCTCCACGGAGGAACCGGATATACCTGGGTTTGCCTCTCAGCGCAGCAGGCTGCTAGGCCTTAGGCCCTCTTGGGCACCTTATTTGATTCTCTGAGTCTCGGACTGATGAATACTTTCACCAGAATGACTTTGTAAGGATTAAAGGGCACACTAATGTGAAGTTGTTAAGGGCAAAGTATTCAGTAGAGTCTAGTGTGCTTCCCTCAGTATCCACTTGAGTCCAGAAATGATGTAATGGAAACGGCAAAAGTCCAAGACCGAGAAAATTCTGCAAAGGGGGATGAAGATTTCATTCAGAATGTGTCACAGGACAAGCATATCTACTGCCCAACGCCTAGAAAAGATGTGTGATTTATGTTATCTGCTGCACTCCAGAGTATTTGATTCAGTCTTGAGAATGATTTTGCATCAACGAAATGAATCTAATAATCTATAATCAATAATCAATAGAAATCCAGTCTATTTCCTCAGTGTCTCATGTTCTTGTTTAGAATGTTTTAAGACATTATATTAAAAAAGGATTAAAGTCCAATCAGTGCAAATGAGTATAAATGGATAGAAATGAAATAGTCTTCCTTATGATCCACTATCCATTGCACTTCCTGAAGGCAGCCTCTGCTGCATTTTTGAGTATCTTTTTATTGAGAGTAGATAGATGGATGGATGGATATGTGTCTAGATACAGATGTAGGTATGTTTTTTCACACATGTGGGATGTGTTTTTAGGATTACAAAAAGGATTGATGAATCAAATCCTTTATCCTTGTTATTCTGCCAAATTGCCCTCCATAGTGTGTGTGTGTGTGTGTGTGTGTGTGTGTGTGTGTGTGTGTGTGTACTAGAGGCCCAATGCACGAAATTCGTGCAAGAGTAGGCCTTTTCTTCCCCTGGCTGCCGGCACCGGCTTCCCTCTGGCCATCGCAGGCACCTGGGACCTGGGCTTCCCTCGCAGGCCCAGCTTTGATCCCTGCAGGCCAGGCTGAGGGATCCCACCGGTTCATGAATCCATGTCCCGGGCCTCTAGTATATAATACTATCTCTAAATCATTATATATATTCTCCAGCAGCACGATTAATTGCTTTTTATCATGACTTAATACATAAAAATATTTCAGCGTACTTTCAATGAGTACTTTTATTCTGAGTGATATTAGTCACTTTTTTGGAACCATTTAATTTTTTTTCTGTGAAATATCTTTTCATATTTTTTACCCATTTTTAATTGTACTCAGTTTTTTTATTAAGATATTTAAACATTAGGAAAATAAGAACTTTGTAATCTGAGCTGTGAATTTTCTTTTCTTTTTTTTTTTTAATATATTTTATTGATTTTTTACAGAGAGGAAGGGAGAGAGATAGCGAGTTAGAAACATCGATGAGAGAGAAACATCCATCAGCTGCCTCCTGCACATCTACTGGGGATGCGCCCACAACCCAGGTACATGCCCTTGACCAGAATCGAACCTGGGACCTTTCAGTCCGCAGGCTGATGCTCTATCCACTGAGCCAAACCGGTTTCGGCTGAGCTGTGAATTTTCTTCCAGTTTTCTATTTATCTTTTGGCTTTTCTTATGTGAGTTTTAAATTGTAGACCTTTTTTTTTTTTTTTTTGAACCAAATCACTCCAAGATTGTAAAAGCATAGAATTTGCTGTATGTTGAATTTCTATGTACATTTGATGTGTTTAGTGTTTATACCATTACATTTCAAGAGAATTTTTCTTTTTCCTCTAAAGAAATATAATAGCCCCAGCTGGTTTGGCTCAGTGGATAGAGCGTCAGCCTGTGGACTGAAAGGTCCCAGGTTCAATTCTGGTCAAGGGCATGTACCTTGGTTGCGGGCACATCCCTAGTAGTGGGTGTGCAGGAGGCAGCTGATTGATATTTCTCTCTCATCGATGTTTCTAACTTTCTATCCCTCTCCTTTTCTCTCTGTAAAAAATCAATAAAATATATTCAAAAAAGAAATATAATAAAATATTTCTGAAAGAGTCGGAGGGGACCAACGTGGGCTGTAGAAATGGATTGCATTAAAGACCACTCAGTATCTTAGACTAGAATAAGGCATCCTAACTCATTTGATACCCTCAGAGACCTTGCTTGGTGAACAGAGATGAATGATTTTAGTTAACACATTAATTGTATGACTATAAATGGAGGCTTCTGAATAGCCTGAAACTAGTCCCTTTCTTAATTGGTTCTTTTAAGATTTTATTTTTTAAAGGTTTTTTAAAATATATTTCTAATTGACGTTAGAGAGGAAGGGAGAGGGAGAGAGAGATAGAAACATCAATGATGAGAGAGAATCATTGATGGGCTGCCTCCTGCATGCCCGCTACTGGGGATAAGCCCACAACCCTGGGCATGTGCCCTGACAGGGAATTGAGCCATGACCTTCTGGCTCATAGGTCGACGCTCAATCACTGAGCCACAGGGGCTGGGCTAAGACTACTTTAGTTTAGAGGGAACTTCTGTGAGGTACTCTGGCAACTGGCTTTAGGAATCTCCCTTTGCAAGGCCAATTACTTTTTAACATTACTGGGCATGTCTGTCATATATGACAGGCCTATTTTGCCCTGTCCAATAGCACAAAATTACCCTTTTAATATAAGGTTAGAGAAATGTTTATTAAATATTTTGTTTATATTATTGATATATATGTGGGTGTGTATATGTGTTTTTATCCCCTTATAAAGGACAATGATGAACCTCAGCATAATATTTCTAAAATATTTCTCATAAACCAGTAGAGCCCAATATGGGTGAGGGCTCTATATTTCTTGCCGAACTTCAGACCAGTATGCAGTTGTAAATATTTAAACAATGTCAATGACAGAAATTTTTGTTTATAAAAAGTTATTATACAAAGGTGCTTGAAAACCATTTATAGAACTATAAAAAATGTCTCAATGATTAAAAATGGCTCAAGAAAGTCCTGGCTTCTGTTAACTGGTTTCTTTTCAGCCCCTCTCAGAAGTCTCTGGCTGGTATTACTAATGGCTACCTATGGCTTTGTCCAACAGTTGTAACTTAAGACTGTCAGGGCTGGTTTCTTTGAGTGAAGGCTGCTGGATTGCTCTTTTCCCAACAAATATAGAATCTTTTTTTTTTCATGTTGGGCAGACAAAGATTCCCTTTGAAACATGTAGTCTGAGGGCCAAACACTGGACCCATTGTCTCTGAAACAATAAGCGCCACATTCAGTCTTTGGAAATGGTGAGTGATTTGCTTGTCTTCTAGAACCAAAGACATTTTGCACATCTAGAAGAGCGATGCACAGCTGAGTTGTGAATAATGCTAATAGTGTATGTATGATGTGACTGACCACTGTGACATGTACAGTGTCGTACCCTGGTGAGTGCCACGAATGGATCAGCTCTGGACGGCTCATGACGGATTATTTACTGTGGATACCGTTAGAACCCAATCACATTACGTGAATGTGGAGAGGATTCCTGTGCATGTTTTGTTTTGCATGTAGAGGATTAGACTACTGTTTGTCATACACATTCTGGACGTATTATGGAATTCAAAATTAGGCATTGCCTTATGTTAGGTTCTTCAGAAGCCAACCCTGAGTAAAGGGTTTATGTGCAAATAAGTTATTAGGGAATTGCTCCCAGGAGAAACAGGTGAGGGAGTAGGGGAAATAGATCCGTGAAATCCAAGCTAGAGTTTCTTCTGTTGCTTTTGTTTGAGAAAGAAAAGTTGACTAATTTTAGGATTTTGGTTTACTATGTCCTCCCCACCCCCTTAAAATCTTACAGACACACCTCCATTTTCTTCTGGAATTTATACATGTGGTGAAGATGGAGGCAAGCTTGAAGTTTTTCCTTTCTAGGTAAACTTCTCTCATTTTTTACATTTTGTAGTATTTTTAAAATTTTATATTTTATAGTATTTTTCTTTATCCACATAATTAAAATGATTTCTCCCTTTGTGTCTAGGAATGGTTCTTATTTCAGTAATTTTTCCTGGAACACGATGAACCCTGTTTTTTTTAGGCTAAGGACTCATTTTATTAATCCAGAAGAATTTCTTCCTCTCTTCCTTTTTGTTTGTTTGTTTTGGGGTCCTAGAACTTCCGATTTCTTTCTTCAAAACATTAGAATTCTAATTCTTAGGATGAATATCTATTTCCTGTTCTTAAAATGAATTATTTTTCTTTTTAGCCTAGCTACCATGACTCAGTGGTTGAGCATCAACCAGGAGGTCACAGTTCAATTCCCAGTCAGGGCATATGCCTGGGTTGTTGGATAGATCCCCATTGTAGGGCATGCAGGAGGCAGCCGATCAATGATTCTCTCTCATTATTGATGTTTCTACCTTTTTCTCCCTCTCCCTTCCTCTCTTATATCAATAAAATATATATATAAATAGTTGGCTCCCTTCTTAATTGCAGTATTTTTTATTCATTCTATGCTGATTTATTTGTTAATTTAATTTTAATATATTGATCTTTCTAAGCATGGCATAGTCTATAGATCAGGAAAGAATATATATATATATATATATATATATATATATATATATATATATATACTATATATATATATTCTATATATGTATATACTAGAGGCCCGGTGCACAAAAATTTGTGCACTCGGGGGGGAGGGGGGGGGGTCCCTCAGCCTGGCCTGTGCCCTCTCGCAGTCTGGGACCCCTCGGGAGATAACGACCTGCTGGCTTAGGCCTGCTCCCAGGTGGCAGAGGGCAGGCCCAATCCCTAGGTGCAGCCCCTGGTTGGGCTCAGAGCAGGGCCAATTGGGGAGCTGGGGCGCCGCCCCGTCATGCACAGAGCAGGGCAGATTGGGAGGTTGTGATGCCACCCTCAGTCACGCTCAGGATAGGGCCAATTGGGTGGTTGGGGCTCCGTCCCCTGTCACACTCAAGGCAGGGTCGATGGGGAGGTTGTGGCGCCACCCCCTGTCATGCACAGAGCAGGGCCAATCAGGGGGTTGGGGTGCTGCCCCCATCACACACAGAGCAGGACCCATCAGGGGGTTGGGGCACCGCCCTCTATCACCCACAGAGCAGGGCCGATCAGGGGGTTGGGGCGCTGCCACTCTCACACTCAGGGCAGGGCCGATGGGGAGGTTATGGCTCTACCCCGTCACACACAGAGCAGGGCCCATGGGGGGGGGGGTTGGGGAGCTCCCCCCTATCAGGCACAGAGCAGGGCTGCTCAGGGGGTTGGGGCCCCGCCCCCTGTCACACACAGAGCCGCAGGGCAATCAGGGAGTTTGGGCGCTGCCCCCTGTCACGCTGATCGCGGTGCCGGGAGGCATATTACCCTTTTACTATATAGGGTAGAGGCCTGGTGCATGGGTGGGGCTGGCTGTTTTGCCCTAAAGGGTGTCCTGGATCAGGGTGGGGGTCCCCACTGGGGTGCCTGGCCAGTCTGGGTGAGGGGCTGAGGGCTGTTTTCAGGCTGGGGGTGACTGAAGTTCTCAACCGCTCCTTTTTTTCTTTTTTCTTTTTTTTTTATTCTGGGCCAGCTTTACCTTGAGGCTTGGCTCCAGCTCTTAGGCCTCCGCGGCTAAAAGTAGGTTTCTGGCCTTTGCTTACAATGTTGCGAATCTGCTGGCTGAAGTCCGGCGGTATTTGTTACAATGTTTCTTAAACTGCCCGCTCAGAGGCCTGCAGCCGCAGGAGGGGAACGTTGGTTTCCTCCAACGATCCTCCATCACTGAGGCAAGCAAGCCTCATGTTAGTTTCAAGCTGCCTGGCTGCCGGCCACCATCTTGGCTGATAGTTAATTTGCATATCTCGCTGATTAGCCAATGAAAAGTGTAGCGGTTGTACACCAATTACCATGTTTCTCTTTTATTAGTATGTATATATATATATATATATATAATTTAAAGAATTCAGATCCTTTAGCACATGTGTTTTTGAAATGTGGTCTACAGATTCCTAGATTTTGGGGAAGGTCCTCTGGGCAGCCTCAGGGGTCAGCATTGAGCTTAAGCCCATCTATCGGGGTTCTCTCACCCATGCTCCACCTTTCCTGACTTATACACCAAGTATCTGCACTGGAATTCATTGAAGGAAGACCCTAGTTGTTTAAGACATTTCTGAAAACTACCTTTTTGATGTATGAGTAATCTCCTAGGTTAAGTTAGTTGCTTTAGGAAGCTTTACCATTTCAGGATATTAGGATACTCAAGAGTATGAAAGCTAAAGAAATTAGGTCCTAAGAGGAAACAATGGATTGATAACTTCCTCAAAGGACTTATGGGAAGGGCAAATGACCTAATAAGAGGAAATGTATGTAAATTACTTTAACAAAAATTAGCCAGCTACCCTGAAGAAATGCTTTACTAAAATGAAATATGGCTTGCATATAAACTTTGAGATCATAAATGAGTCAGTTTAGGGGCTGATAAAATGTCAGTTCCTTTTTTTTTTTAATACATTTTTATTGATTTCAGAGAGGAAGGGAGAGGGAGAGAGAGACTGAAACATCAATGATGAGAGAGAATCATTGATTGGCTGCCTTCTGCATGCACCCTACTGGAGATCGAGCTCGAAACCTGGGCATGTACCCTGACCAGAACTGAACCTGGGACCCTTCAGTCTGCAGGCCGAGGCTCTATACACTGAACCAAACTGGATAGGGCATCAGTTTCTTTCTTTCTTTCTTTCTTTTTTTTTTGACGGTGTCTAAACTATAACTGCTTTCTACTGCATGCACAAGGATGCTGATAATTTATAAAAACAAGGGCACTGATTGGCTGTGGGGAGTGCCAATGATTTGAGAATGTCCATGGTAGGGACATCAGCAGACATCACAGGGATTGATGTCTCAAGATGGAAGACTAAAAACTTAAGAAACATCTAGACACTAAGAAAGTAAGTTTTCATATCAGAGTACTTAGTATGTAATGGCAATTGAGTAAAGTGAAAATACAAGATTCAAACTTTGAGGAAGGGCCTGGAATGAACATTAGTATAAAGTTTGGAAACAAGGTTGAAGATGTAGACGGGAGTGTAGTTCTGGAAGCTTGATCATTTCCTGTTTGGCTTTCATAATTAGCTTCTGCTGGGATCAGTTTTATATGTGGGAGTAAAAAGTTCATATTGCTTCTCCTTCCCCTTCTGTTTTATTCTAACTTCCCATATTTTATCTGGTAGGAATAATCACATGCTTTTGTTTAAAAGCCTTCTCTTTCTATGCAAAGGGCTGATTTTTTAAATAAAAGGAATGAATAATTTATCACAAGACTTATTTTTAAAAATTTATCTTTATTGTTGAAAGTACTACAGATGTCCTCTTTTCCCTCCCTCATTGGCCCCTCTGCTCTGCTCCTGTCCCCTCCGCAGGCCTTTCCCTCACTATTGTCTGTCCATGACATAAGACTTTTATTTTATTTATTTATTTTTTTTTAATATATTTTATTGATTTTTTACAGAGAGGAAGGGAGAGAGATAGAGAGAGTTAGAAACATCGATGAGAGAGAAACATCGATCAGCTGCCTCCTGCACATCTCCTACTGGGGATATGCCCGCAACCCAGGTACGTGCCCTTGACCGGAATCGAACCCGGGACCCTTCAGTCCGCAGGCCGACGCTCTATCCACCGAGCCAAACCGGTTTCGGCAAGACTTTTAGACTATATACTATATACTAGAAGCCCAATGCACAAAAATTCGTGTAAGAGCAGGCCTTCCTCCCCCCACCCGGCTGCTGGCACCAGCTTCCCTCCGGCACCCAGGCCCCGGGCTGGCTTCCCTCCGGCCCCAGCTTCATCAGAAAGGACGTTTGGAATGACGTCAGGAAGACGTCCAGTCTAATGAACATATTACCCTTTTATTATTATAGATATATGTCAACATAAGATATATCCAAACCTATAGACAATTTTTATGAGTTTATTTGAGCCAAACTGATGACAATTGCTGGGAAGCAAAATCTCAACAGATGAGAATATGCCCCAGAAAATGCAGCTTATTATATACATTACAATCAAAGGAGATGTAAAGGGGAGGGGTTACATGAAATTCATTGGTGGTAGATTAGTCCCATCTTCCCCATTTTAAAATGGGGCAAGTAATACTTTACCTACTGCATAGGCTTTATGAAGATCAAATTCAATGATGCATGTAGTGAAAGTACTTTAAGATTGGAAACCACGTTGATGCTGCTATGATTTCTAGAATGAGAACATGATAGTTGCAGAAGGTCTTAGAGTTATGTAGTCCAATCCTTCGCTTTAACAATGAGGAAATCAAACCCCCAAAATGTCACTCAAGGCCATAAAGACAGGTGGAAGCCCAATTGGGTTAGAGTCAGGGTTCCCAAGAGTAGAGGCTAGAGTTAGAATGCGTTTTTCAGTGGTTCAAAAATGAGACAACCACAAATTGATCCGTTGGCTGTCAGTGTTGGAAGCAATGCTAGCAGATCAAGGATGTAAGGGAAGGACAGAGTCAGAGGCGTTACTGATGGTGGACAACAGGGAAAACAATGTCAAACAGGGTGTAGGACAGAGTGATGAGTTGTCACAAGAGGGTGGCTGTGGACTTGAAGGGAGTTAGTACCAGTTTTTATTTTACCTCTCCTAAAATGCTCCATTAAGATATGCAGGGTTATTTTTTAGTATCTATTTTTTTAATGATTAATGATAAATTATTCACTCAAATGGAACGGCATAACTCCCAACCTTAATTATTGCTATACAGCTGTGGATATATGTCAGAAGTTCATTTACTGGAATGAGAAAATTTCCCTTACCCGTGAGAATGAGCGTCTTGAGAATCTTTTTGCCCTTGGAGTTTTATTTTGATGGATCCAGTGATTAAGCAATGGTTATTTGGTTCATGATGTCCAGATTCTCACACTCTGCCTCCAAGTGTTGTTTCTCTTTTAGCCTTGGGTTCTCTGTCACTGGGGGAATAAACCTCAGATGAGGCAGATGGTCAGATGTGCTTTCCGTGTAACGAGCAACGTCGTGCGAGGCCTGATGACCAGATAGTTGCTAGGTAAGGAGCTGGCAGTCTCTAGACAGAAGTGTTGGGAATAAAGTTAGCTGGTTTACTCCTCTGTCCTTTATTTGGTGTTTGTTTTTGTAATTTAAATGTCACATGGCGTGTATTCCAAAAGCTTATTCTATTATCATGTCACCATTTTTCTTAAGCAGTTTCTTCAAGGGAAGTTTCATTACCTCTTTCTTTGGAACGATGCTGTCCACATGTTTTTGTTGGCAACACGAGGAACGGTTTCCAGTACCCAAGCAAAGCTGTGCAGGCTGACTTTCATTAATATGTCACTAAACATTTCTAACTATTGTGTATTATTTACTTAGAGAATAAAAAATTCAAGGTCCCTTGGTAGTCGCTTTCTGAACTTTCCAGAATTTACATGTGTTCTGAGGGCCCTGCTTTTTTCCTGTTATGGAGAGAACAGTGTTCAATGTGAGAGACCAATCCTGGATGAGCTCCGTGTTTAACAGGTGAGAGTAATAAGTTCCTTCAGGTTCTTGCCTGAATGAATATAAGTAGATGGCTATGGTTACCGGGTGTAACTTTATTGATTTTTTTTTTAAGAGAGAGAGAGAAATGGAGAGGGATAGAGAGATAGAAATATCGATGAGAGGGAAACATTGATCCATTGATTGGCTGCCTCCTGAACATCCCCCACTGAGGACTGAACCGAAAACCAGGCATGTGGCCTAATGGGGAAATCAAACCAGTGACCTCTTGGTTCCTGGGTTGATGCTCAACTGCTGAGCCCACCACCGGGCAAAGTGTGTAACTTTAATATACATTCATGGTTTAGACTCTCTTCTTGTACAAGTTTGAAATCCTCATGTTTCAAAGAATATTTTCTCATCACATCTCAAACTCTTGGCCCTATGCTCAGGATGGACTGAAGCACAGGATGAATTTATCTGCTCATTACTGGATTCACAGCCCAGCACAATTTAATTAGAAACAAAACAGACTCTGAAAGGGACCTTGTAAATGATAACATGGTTGGATTTTTCCTGGAAAATTGCCCCTCACGAACGAGTTCTGTAGAAAAAGGGACAGATTTTGGAATGATGTGTTCTGCTCTCAGGCAAGAGGGATTTGGGGAAGAAAGAGAGAGAGAGAGAGAGAGAGAGAGAGAGAGAGAGAGAGAGAGAGAGGGAGAGTTAGAGGTAGAGGTGGAGGAGTGAAAGCAGGGAGAGGGAGAAAGGGAGAGAAAATATAAATCTTAGGCAGCAGGTGCTAAGATCAGAAATCTCCTTGGATTCATCATCCTGGTACTGGCTGTGTCTCGGGGAAAGGGACTGATTGTAGGTATGGATAAGGCCAGAATAACTAAGAAGCAGAGTTGAATTTGGGCTATTGGTTGAAGCATGTGAGTCCAGGAGGCAGGGACCAAGACAGTATAGATGTGGCTGTTTCCCTTTTGATATTTTTGCCCCTGGAGTTTTATTTTAATGAAGCCAGTGATTGAGCAACTGGTGAGTGGTTCATGATGTCTAGTTTCTCACAGTCTCCCTACATGTGTTGCTCATCTTTAAGTCTTGGATCCTCTACTAGTTGGTTGAGGATCCCCTACTAGTTGGGGGGGGGGGGTGGTGGTGGTGTGGGAGGCAACCAATTGATGTTTCTCTCTCTGTGTCCCCCTTCCTTCCACTCTCTCTAAAAATCAATGGAAAATATCCTCAGGTGAGGATTAACAGCAACAACAAAAACAATTTGTTTTTCAGTGTGACTTTTAGGCTCAATTTCCTTATCTCTAAAATCTACTTTGTCATAAGGATAGGCCTCTTAAATAAAATTCCTGGTACCTAGTACTTGCTCATTTAATGATAACTATTATTAATGTGTATATTTTTTGTTCATGAATTGTACTATTATGTGTGTACATTCAGGTTATAATTAAAAAAAGATTCTTACATATTTTGCCATCTTTTCCAGATATAGTATGCATTATATTAGAAGCATTGGCAATTGGTTATATCAGGAACAAAAACCTTTCTGTCCACTTAAAGAGTATAAGGTTATAAAAACTATAACTTATGCATTGTTTATATAGGTATCATTTTACATTCACTTACAACCTGCATATGATTTCTAGTTAGGTACAGGGTCTAAATATTAAAATCAGAGTTATCTAAAACCTATGAAAAATTATTAGACTTTTAATTGGCAAAGGAAATGAAAAATAATTTAGAAAGATAATGAAGTTAAATAAATGTGGAAAAAATCTCCACTGGAAATGAAAGAAAAGGAAATAAGATACCAATTCCTATTTAATGAAATAGCAAAGGAAAGAAGGAAAATAGTCAACAAGAATTAAAAAGTTTTCAAGTGACAGAGAGAGTAATGAGAATTTTTTTTGTGTTTGGTGAGAGTAGATTTTTCAGGAAAAAAGTCAAATTGAACAGCTAATTTAATTATATATAAATCTATTAAAAATCAAAATTGTTTTTTCACTTTGACCCAATATGCAACTCCTGAGAATTAGAATTCTTTGAGTCAGGAAAAGGCTATTGACTGAATATGTCCCATACAATATTAGAGACAGCTTAAATGTTTAAATCTTAGGGACAGTTCATTACATTTTGTGTTCAACAAATATTCTGAAGCCAGTAAAAAAATCATGAAGACTATGAGGCATATGAAAAACTGCTAATGATAAACTTCTTTTTTAATCCTCACCCAGTGGCATACTGAGAGAGGAACATCAATGTGAGAGAGAGACACCATTGATCCGTTGCCTTCTGTATGTGCCCCAACTGAGGATGAAACCCACAACCCAGATAGGTGTTGCCATGTGACAAAGGGGTGGGCTTTTAAATGAAAATCTTTTTGTTGTTGTTTCTTGAGACCCTAACTGAAACAGAACAGGAAGAGAGAGCCCGAGTCAACATGCTGGACAACAGGAGGGAGGAGGGAATGTTGGCAACGCAAGGCCCTGTACAGTTTGGCCTGATGCCGCCAACTTTCACATTTAAATTACTTTTATTCAACGTTCTTAGTTCTTTTTCCAACCACCAGGTTGGGAGGGTCTTACATTTATAGGGTTCCATAATTCCTATTTAATCAAGAGCAGTGCCCTTTTGTATGAAACATTTTTTTTTAATGTAACTGTCATTTACATTGAGCTATTTTAGGGAAAGAATTCTAGCCTTCGTGTGTTTCTGCAGTTAGGGAGGGGACCGTTTCCACCACTACACTGTGAGTCTTCAGATCCGTATCGAATTTATTCATCTTGGTACCTTACATCTGTCATGTGGTGGGTTCTGTATAAATGTATCTCGAAATGCAGCACTTTCACCTGGTCGGACTGGCAACTCTCCTGTCTTATCTTTTTCCTCTTTCCACCTCAGTTGCTATCACATGTCCATTTGTGCGGCACAAGGCAAAATGGAGATATTTAAAAGACCGAGAGAGAGAGCAGAAAGCTGCTTAAGAATTGCTTTGAGTCCGCAGGAGGGAAGCATAACAGGAGGTGAGATAATGGATTTTAAACACTGCATAGTAAGTGTAATAAACTCCAAGCTGGGAGGACAGCAAGGGTGCTCCATGTGGGTTAATTGGTGCCCTGCCTACACTTGAGAGGAAAATAAAATCTCAACCACATCAAAGTCTCCTCCAGAAGGAAAAATGCTCATTAAAAATGCCATTTCCAGGAACCCTGGCAGCCAGACAATAAGAAGGCTGAAAAATCACCTCTGTTTGGCCTGCTGTTCCCTCAAACTTTAAACTGTTTGCTTTGAGAAGAACAAAGAAAGTATGTAGGTAATATATTTAAATCCAACTTCTTAGAAGGTGGAGTGATTAAGCTAGAGTCGGCTTCTATCAATTCAAGGTCTCCCAAAGCGTCAAAATTTATTACCAGGAATGTGTAAAAATTCCCTCTTGGATATGCCTCCGTTCCACGCTCATAAAATGCTACAGCGTGGTGCATGGATGCATCCAAATCATACTACCCGGGATGGGGAAAATGTGAGAAAAGCAGATTGGTTTCTCTATTGAATCTTTTTTTTTTTTTTTTTTTTTTGCTGCAAAAAGCTTTATCGTGTCATTTGGTGCCATGCATGGGAGAGGGCTTCAGGGTGGTTAAAGAATGGCTAGCAGTTTGGGGAGAGGCTCAGGAAACAGCCAGGCACCAGGGGGTCCAGAGGGGCCCCTCAAAGGCCTCGGGCTCCAGAGGCTCCTCGTCGTGCTGGAGGGGGAGCCTTGGAAGAGATACTCGCCCAGCCCAGCCTGGGGCCCGCAGCCTGCGGAGGTGCCAGGTGTCGCCCATCTTCTTGATGACTTTCACCTCCTCACCCGGAGGTGGTTCTCCAGGAAGTCACAGGGATGGGGTAGAACCAGGGCCGGCAGCTCCGACAGGGCCTGGCTCAGGCTCCTCTCCAAGGCCAGGGCGGCCCCCATGGCCCTGAGTTTTGCCCGCTCATCTGGGGCTTCAGCACGCCCTGGAAGAGGATGCGGCCACCGCGCTGGTTTTGCAACTTTAAGAGCCGCTCAGCGCCCTCAGCTTCTTCTCCACCAACTCGCAGAAGCGGCCCAGCCCCCAAGACCACATCCTCACAGAGGAAATAGCAGCCCCGAGAGAGGTAGGTGTGCGAGGCCAGCAGAGGCGGCTGGCCAGGCGGTGACTGCAGTCTCCATCTCGGTGGAGTCATTCTGACGAATTTGGGAGCTGGTGGCTGTTGGGCAATAAGGAGTGAAGGTAGAAAAAACCGGTGTGTTGGCTGGTCCCGGAGGTGGTTCTGAAGGTGGTGACTGGATGAGACGCAGGAGAGGCCGGAGGCTGGAAGAAGGGGTGTCCCTGGGTCTGTTCTGTCCAAACACTGTTGAAGCAAGAGACAGATCGGGGACCGCCGAGGGCACTCTCTCTTTTGAATCTTGATGGAAGATTCTGTGGTTCATAGATTTTTCTATAATATACCTCCTTCATCCTAGGACTGTGGATCATTTTAAGAATGCCGAGGGCAGGGAACATTATAGTATTCCCTTTAAAAAGGTTTTTATTTTGGAATAGTTTTAGATTTATAGAAAAGTTGCAAAGATATTATAGAAAATTCCCATAAATCCTTTACTTGGCTTCCACTAACATTCTAATTTTACATAACTGTGGTTCTTTTATTTTTAAAAATCTAGAAAATAACATTATTCAATACTATGAACTAAACTACAGACTTTATTCAGATTTTATCAGGTTTTCCACTAATGTCCTCTCACTAGTCCCTAATTTACTAGTAGTCAAGGATGCCACACTGCACTAAGATCGTCTTCACATTTATTTGCTGGTACCCAGGATTGTGCTCAATATCTGTTTGCTGCGAGAACAAACTGGAGAAAACGAGAATCGAGCAGGCAGATACTTAGGAGGAATCGAGAGTGGGCACCAGGGAGGTGGCCGCTGCACAAAATTCAAGTTGGAAAATGATTGAGCTGGGAGCCCTGGGCCCGGCAGCTGGCCAGGCATCGCAGACTTCTGTCTCCGTAGCTGCAATAGACCGGTGGGGGCTGAAGAGCCAGTGGGAAGGGGAGAGGGTGAGTGCAGAGGACTGCTTAAGCAGTTTGCCAGTGAAAGGAAAGGCAGACAAAGTTCAGTGATTGAAGGAGCTAAGGGTCATGAGAACAGTTTTAAGAAGAGGAACAGGGAGCTGGTTTGTAGTCAGAGAAAAGGGAAACTTAAGAAGGTGAGGAGGAATTAAGACCCAAGAAAGAAAGGATGATTACCCAGGCCAAAGCAGGGGGAGTAGGATTTGGCATCTAGGTGGAAAAGCTAGCCTTAGGAAAGGAAGAGAAAAACTACTTTTTGCTGAAACAGGAAGAAAGGGGGAAGTGGAAGCAGGAATGGATGGTGACAGAGGTGCTCAGAGACTGATAAACATGGCCAGAGTATCTGCCCTGGGGTCCAGAGAATGAAATCAGCTGAGAATGTGAGGAGAGAATGAGAGAGATCATCAGGCTGCTTTCCATTTGGGTCTGGAACTAATGACACATTGGTGCCACTCATAGGCTGCCAGCTCCCCTGAGGACATGCTAAATTTTTAAAATTCACTTTTCCCTTTCATAATTTTATTACATCGTTGGTCAAATTATTCACTTTGTTCTGGAATTCAGTAACAGACTTTGTTGAATGAATAATGAATAAGTATTGTGGTGTTTGTTTTTTTAATCCTCACTGGAGGATATATATATTTTTTAATTTAGAGAGAGAGAGAGAGAGACAGAGAGAAACACAAACATCAATGTGAGAAACATCGACTAGTTGCCTCCCATACATACCCCATCTGGGGATCAAACTTACAATCGGGGCATGAGCCCGGACTGGGAATCGAACCCAAAACCTTTTGGTGTATGGGAAAATGCCCCAACCAACCGAGCCACCTGGTCAGGGCAGGAATAACCATTATTTTGTGTAGTCGTTTGACAGCAGAACCTGCCATTTCTACTTTGTTTATAGCAAATAACTGTAGCAATATTTATCCTAATAAAAACAATACTATAATCAGAATTTACTATAGCACTGTAGCAGACATTTCACATACATCTATAAGACATCTCAGTTTCAAATTTGGAAACTGAATCTTGAGATTTATTCTTTCAACAAATATTTATTAAGCATCTTCCATCTGTCAGGTTTCATTTGAGGCAGTTGAGATATATCAGTGAGTAAACTAAAGATCCCTGACCTGTGAAGTCACATTTTAGCAGAAACTCCAATGGGTAAGTGTCTTAGACAGTTCAGGCCGCTGTTAACAGAATACCAGAGCCTGGGTGGCTTATATACAACAGAAATTTATATCTCACAGTTCATGATGAAGGCACTGGCAGATTTGACATCTGGTGCAGGGCTGCTTCCTGGTTTATAGACAGCTGTCCTCACATGGCTGAAAGGGAGAGGGGCTTCTTTGGGTAAGCTTTCTGGGGTCTCTTTTAAAAAGTCACGAATTCCATTCAGGAAGGCTCTACCCTTATGACCTAATCACCTCCCCAAAACCCCACCTCCAAATACCACCATATTGGGCATTAGGTTAGAACATATAAATTTTGGAGACACAAATATTCAGTGTACAGCAGTAAGTGATTTACTTAAATTCACACAGATAGTAAGTAGTTGCAGTAACCTTGGCTTATTTTTGGCTGCCTTGTGTCCATTGCATCTTCCTTTGGTCATCTTTTGGGGAGATTTTTTTCTATCTGATAGAGTTTTTTTAGGACTGTTTTACACAACAGCTAAAGACTCTTCACTACTCTTTACCCTTGCCTCCCTGCCTCCTGGGCCTGCCTCTCCTAGCTTGCGCTGTCGAGAGCGCCACTAAAGACCTGGCTCCTTAACAGCTCTCTGTAGTGTGAGGGCAAGCCCAGTGCTCAAACTGACTGAGCTCAGTGCAGAGATACAAATGAGTGCCCACATATTATCTAGTTTAAATATTTACAATTTACACTTCAAGGCAACGCACTGTTACAGATCTTCTGTCCACCTACCTTGACTAATATGCCATCAGAATGACTTACAAGGTCAACTTTCACTCCTGAACATGGCAAAATGGGGGAACCTGCACCCCGGTCCATACGTTGGCTCCTTCTTCTCTCATTCTGGCTCTGTCCAGGACAGCATGGGACTGATGTGCATGTGTCTGGCTACCCCAGCCTGTATGTTGTATAAGCACCACCCTTATCCCCACAAATAGGCCTCTCTTGGCTACTACTTGGACCTAGGGATGCTCTCTTCATTGGTGTGGTCTACTCTTGGGAGGGAGGGCCAGGAAAGAGGTCTGCTCTGGGAGAGGAAGTGACTCAGGGTAATTTTGGCAGGGAATTTGAGGGTTCAGGTACAAGATATGTGGTCTTGTAGGAGAAATGCTGGCTGTGGGGTAAGATGTACCCTTGACTCCAGGAAAGCCTTGCTCCAGGAGAAGGGACATGGTCAGAGAAGGTCAGGGATCCACCCCCTGAGTTTTAGGATGTGATGGTAAATGATTGAGACAGTCTCATTCTCCTGTAATGCTGGCGATGTATTTCAGTGTAGCAATAGTTTTCATCTTTATAGGAAATATTTAGAGCAACATGGTGGTAATGGTCATCTATGTATTCAAGATGGGGAAAGAGTACGAAATATGATGTTTCTAATCTATTTCTCGGGAGATGATGAACATGAAGGGAATCCCATTGTCTCTGGCTCTTGAGATACTTCTATAAGTGATTTGACAAACTGATTACAAATAGCAGTATGGACTAAAGTGGCAAGCACAAATGGAAAACCATTCAACCAGCAAATACATGGGAGAAAGCTCCATGCAGCCCAAAACATCTGGATTTTTCACGCTTAATTCCATGCAAGAATTAATGACAAGTTGCCTTCTAGCTACTCCATCTTTATTTCATTCAGCAAACATTTGTCATATATCCATTATGTTTTGAATTCTGAGTGGATGTCCAGAGAGCAAGGAGGTAAAATGTGAGCTGCACCTTGACGAGGGATAAGTAAGTTATTACTGTATGAGCGCATTGGAATGCTGTTCTATAAAAGGCAAGTTTTCTTGACTGTAACATGGGGATAATGGTAGTGTTTACCTCACGGGGATTGTATGAAGAGTAACAAAGGCCAGGCACATAGATCATAGCTCAATAAATGTTAGCTATTCCTATTATTTTTTTCCGGGTAGAACAACAAGACAAAGATGAACATGATAACTTTGAAGAACTGGGAACAGGTTTTTACACAAGAACAGTGTGCACAAGAGGAGTGGCTGGAGATTAGTTTAAAGAGCTAATTGAGACCATATTGTGTTTTAAGGGGTTTACATATTGTGCCATAGGCAAGGGCGTCTTGATGAGAGGATCAACTATTGAAGAAAGTTTACTCTTACGGTGTCATAGAGCAGCGGTTCTCAACCTGTGGGTCGCGACCCTTTGGGGGTCGAACGACCCTTTCACATGGGTCGCCTAAGACCATCGGAAAACACATATATAATTACATATTGTTTTTGTGATTAATCACTATGCTTTAATTATGTTCAATTTGTAACAATGAAATTGGGGGTCACCACAACATGAGGAACTGTATTAAAGGGTCGTGGCATTAGGAAGGTTGAGAACCACTGTATAGAGGATTATTTGGAGATGCAAGAGACGAAGCAGGATGATCTACAGTAATTCAGATAATGCATGAAAAGGACTCAAAGGAGGTTTTGGATCGTGGAATGCATAAGAGAGGACAAAGGTTAAAGTCAGTGGTAGTTGATATGAATGAAGTGTTAGGAAAATTAAGTGACAAAAATACTTGAAGGTATCCAGCTGGCGTGGCTCAGTGGTTGAGCGTTGACCTATGAACTAGGAGATCACGGTTTGATTTCCCAGTAAAGGCACATGCCCGGGCTGTGGGCTCAACCCCAAGTGTTTGAGGCAGCTGATCAATGATTCCGTCTCATCTTAGATGTTTCTATCTCTCTCTTCCTCTCTGAAATCAATAAAGATATGTTTAAAAAAATACTTGCAGGTTTCTGGTTATCGCACTAGCATGGTTGGAGAGACTGTCAGTTGAGATAGGGCATGACAGACTAGAGAAATATTTGTGGGAAAAACCTAGAGTTTGAGACTCTGAGCCATCCAGCAGAGATACCCCATTGGCCGCTGATAACAGAGGGATCAAGGTGGAAATACTAATTTGGTGTTGGATATGTCAGTGAGATTATAGAGTGAGGGAGAAGAGGCCTTAAACATGCAATAGAAAGGAAGAGGAGAAACGAAGGAAAAAGTGAAGGAATCATGAGAATAGAAGAGATGATGCAGAAAGAGTTAAAAGAGCTACAAGAAGGAGGGGTTAAGGTCAGAAAGTGCCAAAGATGAGATGCTAAAAGGAGATAAATATTGAATAATGGCTAGTGGGCTTGCCAAGTTGGGAGGTCATTGGTGATCTTAGTGAGGTTGAGAATTGAATAAGTAGCAACAAGAGGAAACAGCTCATTAGATCTTTTTAATTGTGATTTTTTTGGCATCTATTTTTTAAGATATACTTTTATTGTTTTCAGAGAAGAAGGGAGAGAAGAGAGAGATAGAAATATCAGTGATGAGAGGATCATTGATTGGCTGCCTCCTGCACGCCCCCTACTAGGGATCGAACCTGCAACCCGGGCATGTGCCCTTGACTGGAATCGAACCCGGGACCTTTCAGTCTACAGGCCAATGCTCCATCCTCTGAGCCAAACCAGCTAGGGCTTTTTTTTTTTTTTTTTTTTTTACCAGATTTGGGTATATATGATACTGGTTTTACAAAAACAAAATAAAAATCATATGTGTGAATATATTTGTATGTCTATTTCTCATGGAGATATATAAAGTAGTACTTTGTGGTTAATAGTGTTCACCTCAAGGTTATGAGAATGAAAGCGTGGAGGAGAGATATTAGTAATATTTTCTTCATAAACTTTGTATGGTTTCTTATGAGTATTTCTTTTGTAACAAAAATTTTTAAAATATGAACATACTAATAGTTGGTAACTTGAAAAATTAGGCTTGTGCCTCCCCAAAATAAGATGCAAATTAGTAGTAGTAATAATAAATGAAACCACTGAGCATAGATAAACCACACAAGAAAATGGAGCGACGGTGTATCAAAACTCTGAAGTGAAGACGACTTTCGAAGCCCAGAAAAAGGTAAACAGATCTCAAAGGAACATATTTTTTTAACTTGGTAAATATCACAAAACTTTAGGAACTGATTATAAAAAACCTCGTAACTAAACCTAGACGAGGCAGACTGCAGCAAATACGGCAGAAAGTCTAGTATTTTTCTTACACAGACTCAGGAACACACACGCTGTTATCAGATGGGTACGGGCTTCCAGCAAGTTTTGGTCCGATTTTCTGCAGCCTCGCGGTTTTCTCTCCCCTTTGAAAGCTGATCGGGCAGGCGAGTGTGAGAAGTGACCCCTGCGTAAGCTTCCTGTGCGGCAGCTTTTAGCACAAGAGAGCGATTGTCTTTTCTTACTGGACTCACCCTCCTTCAGAACCAAGAGGGTTTTTTGGTTTTTTTTTGCCTCGCAGAGTGCCAGGTTGGTCTCGCTTCCTCTCTGGACCTCGCAGCATTTCAAAATAAAATGACTGTGCTCAGAATCATCTCGACTCCCCCAACCCTCTTGACTGCAAAACATTGAAACAAAAGCCTCGTTTCACCGAACCACCTCAGATCACCCTGGAGGAGAGCTTGACAGAGAGGCTCTGCTGTCCTCTGGCTTAGGATGCACCTTTTTAGCTAAGTACTAGATAAAAGTAGTATTTTATCCTGGTCTCCGAAATCATGCTCAGGAAGTTCTGAAACATTTTAAAAAGCAGAAAAACCACAGACAATGATTTCAAGGCTCAATGTCTAAAGCATTCCTGGGCGGAGCAAGATTCACTCACTTAAAGTGTCTAATAGATAAGATTTGCCTATTTTGGAAATTTGCCTTTTCTGGACATTTCCTAGAAATGGAATCACACAATGAGTGGCCTTTTGCGGCTGCTTTCTTTCACCGCCATCGTGTTCCCCAGGCTCACGAACGTGGGAGCACGTGTCACTGCTTCATTTCCTTTTTGTGCCAAATGCTGTTCGGTTTTCTGGATGTGTCACATGTCACCTATCTGTTCGTTAGTTGGTGGGCATTTGGATGGTTTCCACTTGTTGGCTGTTATGAATAATGCTGCTATGAGCATTCCCATGCAAGTTTCTCTTGGGTACATGTATACCTAGGGGTGGCTGGCTCATATGGTAACCCTATGTTTAACTTGATGTTGAGAAACTACCAAACTGTTATCCAAAGTGGCTGCGTCACCTGACTTTCCCACCGGCGATGGATGAAGTTTCTAATTTCTCTGTCTCCTTGCCAGAATGTGTTATTATCTGTCTTTTTGATTCTAGACACCCTAGATCAGGGGTGGGCAACCTTTTTGTGAGTGCCTGCCCAAACCAGCAAAATCTCTGACTCAAAATTCTTCTGCGTGCCAACCCTAATTTTTTGAGAACATGTTACGCCTACTTGATATCTCTTAAGGTGAAGAACCTTGAAGAAATAATAAAATTCATTCGAGCGACAAAAACACAGTATATGATGATGAAAAATACATTTATTTTTTAATGTATACATGTACACTGATAGTCTGACAGAAAACTATGACTCCATTTGATATTATCAGTGGGACTTTTGCTGCTGCATCACTGATGACAGAGATTTTGCATCAGGTTTATATTTCGTGACCTTCAGAGATATGCACGAGCTACTACTTTCATCCGTCAGGCTATTCCTGTTGTGAGACTTAACAAAATTCATCACTGAGAACAAAGATTCACAAGTGTATGTGGTTGAAACCAAAACACTGGTCAGATCTAGGAAGGCAGGGAGAGTTAAGGCAGAGGCATAGAAATTGCTCTTCCCCTCTCTCGTCAATCCATGTCTATGGTCTTTAAGACAACTTGTTATGTAAAATTATTTATTTACACTGAATTTATCTGAAAAATAAAAAAGTCTATATTAAGAAAAAAATTGTAAATGGAAGATTATAAGAGAGGGTTTCGAGTCCCAGCAAAAGTTACTGGCGTGCCATGTTTGGCATGCGTGCCAGGGGTTGCCCACCCCTACCCTAGATTGTGCTACTTTTAATGGCCAGTGTAAGGTGTTTACAACCCTTTGGGTTTTTATAATTGGGCTTGACTAGTAATGGCATGGAAAATTGTCTACTTTGGAATGAGGCTGTTTCCATGGAAGTTTTACCTTATGATGTTTTAGTTTCTACAAAAATAAAATGCCATATGAGAATCTTTGCAGCAAAACAAAGCCGACTGTGTCAGATGTATCAACTCTGAATGAACTCCATGAATGAAAATGAATGCGGACACGAACGAGAAACCTCTGGCACGGCGAACTCTCTGCATTCCGAGACCCGGGGCTGTGGGTGAAGCATGAGCCAGATCCTTGAGGTTGTTTGCCTGATCCCCCTGGGAGATGACAAGAAGTCAGCACAACCTCTCTCAAGCCTTCCTCTTGAAAAGTGAAAAAGATGAGTGTCAGGAGCGAGGAGGAGAAGCGCCAAGACAGAGAGCAATTCGGCTCCTGGTTCTGAGACCGAATCCCGACCTTTGCATTCGGACACGAGAACAGGAGAGCTCTGTGTGGCCAGGGTTGGATGTAACGGGCATGTTCTGTCCTAGGCTGACAGTCTTGCGCTGCAGGTAACATCTGGAGGAAGGAGCGGGAGACACACCTGCTGACCTCAACAGCTGCTTCTTGTCAGCTTGCCCAGAGTCACTGACAACGGAGTTCTAATCCGACCAGGACTCACAGCCTTACCAACGTGGCCACCCCTCAAAATAATAAGTCTTTTTGGCCTAGCCAGCATGGCTCAGTGATTGAGCGTCGACCTATCAAACCAGAAGGTCGTCGTTTAATTCCTGGTCAAGGCACATGCCTGGGTTGCAAGCTAGATCCCCAGTGGGGGACGTGCAGGAGGCAGCCGATCAATGATTCTCTCTCATCATTGACTTTCCTCTCTCTCTCTTTCCCACTCCCTCTCCCTTCCTCTCTGAAATCAATAAAAACATATTAAAAAATATATGTAAGCCTTTCTTGTCACTTTATTGTTCCCATACTTTTCTGCATTCTGATAATGTTGTATAGCCCTCTTGCTTGACCCAAGTCCACACTACTCCTCTCCCTTCCCTAACCTTTCCTGTGCGCGCTCCGGAACGTTTATTCCTTACTAAACAAACGCTGTTACCTTCCGTCTTTTTTCTGAATGATCCTTCCACCTCTGGCCTTAACTGGAACGGGGTTCTCTCTTGAGGACCCACCCCTTTCCCTTGTCGCTCTCTCAGGGGGAGGCTGCTCATTCACGCAGTCTCAGGGGCCACACAGATCAACATCCTCCCGATCCTGTGCACTTAGACCCCATTCCGGAGGAGGGGTCCCACCGGACACTTTCCCTCGTGTGAAGTCATCCTAGCCAGCGAAGCCATCCTCCAACTCCAGCTCCGTCATGTCATCCCTGACTGCTGTTCCTGCGACCATCCGTCGACTGGTCCTTGGCTCAGTCCTTCTAAATACTTAGACATTTTAAACTTGAATGACTCTCTGCCACCCACTTCCAGGGCTACACCTTGGCCTCATCCTCACACCAAACCTACCCATCTCAAATCGTATATTCCAGTAACTCACTGTTTGCCACAATCTCCTATTCAGCCTGCCCTCCCTCTTATTTGTTCTTTGGCCTCATTGTTGGACCTACTTCCTCACAACCAAAATGTGTAATTGTGGGGAAAAGTGAGGGTTTGGTTAAATTTCCCTGGGCTTCAACCTATGCTTATTATCCATTAGCTGTCTTTATTTTTCTCATCCCTTAGTTGTTTCGAATTCTTCTTTGAGTAATTTATTTCAGGAGAGATCCGTTTTTGGGCTCTTGCATACATGAGAATGTATTCTGTTACTTTCACACGTCATGATTCCTATACGCAGATTTTTAAAAAAATGGTGTGTGTGCTTTCCCCAAAGTCAGAAAATCATCGCCGCATGGCACTTACTGTGGAGAAGTGTCTGGGGCCAGACTGAGTTTTCTCTCTTTGTATGGAGTGGACTGTGGTAGTCAGTGTTTCCCCTCCCAGTTCTTATGGTTCCGTTGGGCAAGTCCACATGGTTCTGTTGAGCCTGTGAATCCCCACTCTCTGCACAATGCAGGCTGATCAGTCAGAGTCACAATCACTGGAGACAGTGATTGCTTCTCAGATGGGATCCTGACTCAACCAGGGCCAATCTGAACTCCTCTGGGGTTGATCTAAGGAGCTGGAGAAATTATTGTTTCTGCTAGGGTTGGTAACTAAGTAATGTGAGTCTGGGGTTACTGGGGTTACTAGTAGCTCTTATCTATCTATCTATCTATCTATCTATCTATCTATCTATCTATCTATCTATCTATCATCTTTTCAATCTACCTACCTTCCTGGATAGATATGTAGATAGATAGATATAGGTAAATAGATAGATATAGATAGGTGCAGGTATTGGTAGAGGTACAGATAGATAGAATTAAATACGAAGACAAGCAGGGGCACACAGAACTGAGAATTAGAAAGAGAGAGAGCCCTGAAGATATCATCTGGAGCCCAGAATCAGCTGATGCTGAAACCAAATTCATCCTGGACTTCCCCAAATCTCCCAGATTCTGTGGATCAAAATAAATGTTTTTTCTTAAGCTGTTATTATTATTATTATTATTATTATTTTTTAAGATAACTTAACTTTCTTTCTCTGGCAGTGGAGGGAGTTGTGGCCAGTAATAATGAAACCATGTTTCCCCTTTGAATATTTGTAGGATTCTTTTTCTTATCCACGAAGTTAAAAAATGAATGGTTAAGTGGAGGTATCTTCTCAGTGGACTTGCCTGAATCTGTAAAGTCAGAGTCAGAAAAGCTTTTTTAAATTATATTTCTGAATACTGCTTTTGTTCTGTTTGTTCTTTTATCCATACCATATGTTGAATATATAAGGCCGATGATCTATACTTGTTACCTTTCTTGACATTTCGTCTTCGTGATATTTTTCTCTGGAGTCTTGAGAGAACTTCCAATGTTTGTTCTCCATATCGCTAATGTGGTAGTCCATATTGTATATTTTGGTCTTGACCTCTTCCAATGAAATTTTTGCCTCCTATTGTATTGGTTTTTTCCTCTCACATTATTTCTGTATCAAATTCTGTTAAAATTTAAAATTTCTGCCTATTTCTCAGCCTCTGCATTGAGTCTCTAACTTTAATGCAACCATATCTTCTCAAATTTGTAGAAAGCACCAAGAAATTTACCTAAAGTTTTTCTTTCTGTTACGAATCTTTTTCAAATGCATATGACTCCTCTGCAGAGTATTTTCATAGATTCCTCCCCCACCCCTGTTTATATCTTGTTGAATAAAGAGAGCTCTGTTTGCCTTTGGTGTTTACCTGTTTAGCCATAGGGAGGGTGGCTGAATTATCCTTGGATCTCCTCCCTATATACCTGATTACTTTTAGAAAAATCATGAGCTGGAGGACTTATGGCAGGTATTTACATTTCCAGCCCATTAAAGTGAGGGGAGAAGGAACTCCTGGAGCCTGGGCTATCACATGGGCAAGAACTTACTGTTTATTTATCTTCTTTCTGTGACGCTGTTGTGCTGGATGCTAACTATTAGTGCACAGCTCTCTGTGTGGCATGGCTATGTCTGTCCTCCAGTCTTGTTCTGCTGCCCAGTGTCTCAAAAAGAAGGCTCGCCTCCCCGGGAAGTCTCACCACACCGCTGCGCCCTGCTTGGTGGAAAACAGCAGGATCCTGGGATCACTGGACAGAGCTGCTTTTGAATGGTGCTGGCTCACAGCTATAAACACAGTTCTAAGGAGTGCTTTTCTTCCCTTCCCTTCCCTTCCCTTCCCTTCCCTTCCCTTCCCTTCCCTTCCCTTCCCTTCCCTTCCCTTCCCTTCCCTTCCCTTCCCTTCCCTTCCCTTCCCTTCCCTTCCCTTCCCTTCCCTTCCCTTCCCTTCCCTTCCCTTCCCTTCCCTTCCCTTCCCTTCCCTTCTCCCCTCCCCTTCCCTTCTCCCCTCCCCTCCTCTCCTCTCCTCCCTCCCTCCCTCCCTCCCTCCCTCCCTCCCTCCCTCCCTCCCTTCCTTCCTTCCTTTTCAATCCTCACCCAAGAGGCTTTTCCATTGATTTTTAGATAGAGTGGACGGGAGGGGAGGAGGGAGAGAGAAAAACATCGATGTGATAGATTGGTTGTCTCCTATACACTCCCTGACTGAGGCTGGGGATCGACCTGCAACCAAGGTATGTGCCCCTGATTGGAAATCAAGCCCACAACCCTTTGGTGCCTGGGCTGACGCTCTCACCACTAAGCCACACTGGCCAGGGCAGGAATGCTTCTCTTTTATTTACCGCTACCCTCCCAGCCCTTGCTCCTCTGGATTAATGAATATTAATTAATAATTAATTAGTTAATTATTACACATAATCACTTAAGTTCACTGATGAAGATGCTGAAGGAAGTGACTCCTGACCAGTCCAACACAGAAAACTGATCTAGAACCAGAGCTTGAGTATCAGGGTCAGGCCTTACTGCCATCTTCAAAGACAGGTGCTGTTTGATCATTTCTTGAGAAAGATCAACTTCAAGAATGGACAGGAAATGTGGTTTATTATGTTTACATCTAGGCTGATTTTCCAAATGATTTGTGAAGCTGTTTATAGAAGATGAGAAATTAAGGAGCTCTGTGGCCAAGATTCATATCTATTTGACTTCAGAAATTATTTTAGCTCTCTTATCAGTTTCCTAGTCATTTCTGAAAACACCTTTAACTGCATATTTAGGGACTAAGGGGCAATGTGCCATGAATGATCTTATCTTAAGAAATATATGGTAATAAAGTTTCCATAATAAAATATATGGAAATATGTGGTAATAAAGTTGTACTTAATGTTGACTATTGTGATTCCTACATGGAGCAGTTATATGAATAGTTGTAACCAAGAATTAACATTTCAGTTAAGCAATAAAGGTTTTATATTCTGCATTTTCTCAAGAAAAAAACAAAAACAAAAACAAACCAAAATGTAAATAGGGGTGGGGGGGAGGAATCTATGAAAATACTCTGCAGAGGAGTCATATGCATTTGAAAAAGATTCGTAACAGAAAGAAAAACTTTGGGTAAATTTCTTGGTGCTTTCTACAAGTTTGAGAAGATATAGATGCATTAAAGTTAGAGACTCAATGCAGAGGCTGAGAAATAGGGTTCTGCCAGGATGTTGTAAATGTTTTTCTCATTAGAGGATCATAAGTGTTGCCTCTAGGTTTTGTTTCCATCTGATTTTATCAGAATCACTCAGAAGCCATACAGAAGCATCCTTTTTTAATTTTTAGCAGGTTTTCTCCTAGTTTTATGTTCCGTTTCCCTTTTTGATGAGGTTTGCCACAAAAAAGAGAAAGTACCTCTTAAATCTCTCTACTTTATTCCATCCTCCCTGTCATTGCCTTATCTACTGTCTGAGCATATCTAAGTATTCAGTGCAAGTGCCCCCTACTGATCATCCTGCCCTTTTGGTGCACCCCCCCCCCCCCGCTCCGCCCCCCCCTCCCCGCCCCCGTGTTGGTGCTCAGTTGAATAGTGGCTCAGCTCCTAGGAGGTATTTTGTTGTGTTGCAATTGTGTTCAATTTCAAGCAACCAAAAGCCCCTCCACTATCGCTTACACAGAAAACAGTAAGTACTGGGTGGTCAGCCCAGTACTGGTGGGGTGAGTCAGTGATGCCAAAAGGCGCCAGTTCCTTCTGCCTTCCCACCCTACCGTGGTCAGTGATGTCTGCGGCACCCACAGGCTGTCATGTATTCCAGGGGGGAGATGGTGGGGAAAGGAAGAGGCCCCACAAAGAAACTTCTGCCTGCATTTCTTTGGCCGTGAGTGTATTCATGGCCACCCCTACTGATGGGAGCAGGGACATTGAGTCTTCAACTATTATGGTCTCTATGGCAGAGGCAGGTGTTAGGTCTGATCAGATAATTGAGTGGGTACCCCCTCCCCTGGGAATGACCTTTAGGCCACTTCACAACCTTTTCTTTAGACCACATTCCACTAGCTAACAGCCGTGGGCAAACTACGGCCAGCAGGTGGATCCGGCCTGTTTGAAATGAATAAAACTAAAAAAAAAAAAAGACCGTACCCTTTTATGTAATGTTGTTTACTTTGAATTTATATTAGTTCACACAAACACTCCATCCGGCCCTCTGGTCCAGTTTAAGAACCCATTGTGGCCCTCGAGTCAAAAAGTTTGCCCACCCCTGAGCTAAGATCACGTTCTACTAGCTAAGGCCATTATCCTTCCCGTCTGGACCTTCCTAGGATCCAGACCGCCCAGACAATGCTCTGCCCAGAAAAAGCCCTCCTAGAGTCCTTTAAAACCTCCAATTCTCCATCCCTGGGTGCTGGTGCCATTTTGGGGCTCAGCCCATCTGGTCTCCAGATGACCTAATAAATGTATAATCCCACACCCTTTGGCCTTGTGCGTTCCTCCTTCCTCGAACTTCACAGCAGGCATGGAAGAAAGGGGTTGGAAAAGGAGGTGAATCTGCTAAATTCTGTTGTCTTTGGACATTAGGTGCTTTTCTGGAATATGGTCTAACACGCTGGTGTCTGCTTGCTACCTTCTTTGTTCCCAACAACTGTTGGCCAGAGGAACCTCTCCTTACTCATCCACACTCATGGCCTCGGGATGGAGGAGGGGGTGGGGGTGGAGCTAGCTCTAAGTGGGTGTTTATTTCTTTCTGCTCTACCAGCTCCAAACTTCAGTGTAAGTTCGTTCCACGTTATCCTACCTCCCTGTACAATTCTTTCAAGAATAGTGGGATGTGGAGTCAATAGTTGTTGAGGTTTGCACTGTGAGGTTGCAACGTTTGCTTGGATTTTACATGGATTATCTTTGCTCAGTAATTGAGCTTTTTTTTTTTTTAAATTATAGTGCACTTAGTGGAGGAGAGATTTGTAAATATGTATTTGTGTTACCGGCTTTCCCAGAAGTGCCCCTGGTTTTCAGAAGAAGATGAGTCTGTGGCCCAGATCTTCGGGATCTTTCTTCCCTAGGGCAGTCCCACAGGGCCGTATTCTTCCGGGAGCGCTCTGGCTGCTCTCTGCCTTTTCCAGACGTTACAAATGGCGTTTCCCCATTTCTTTGTGTGTCTCAATGGCCACAGCAGGTTCGCAGTTGCAACCCAACCATGGAGAAGGTCAGAGAATGCTAGGAGGACATTTAGCAGCGAGTGTTTCTGCTTGACTGTCTGTGGAATTGAATTGACGGAAGGAGAAAATGCAATTCTAACTTAATGTAGAAATAGTTCCAAGTTAGGACTGCCTGTTATATTAGTCATTGATGGATATAATTAAAGATAGTATTTTACAAGAAATAATGAAGGAGTCGTGGGTCATAATGGTGTGTTACCACCAGACACATTCCCTACCAAGTACTTCTTTTGGAACATAAATGGTAGGTTTGGAAAATGTTTAATAAATATGCATAAAATGTGTTTGCTCGAATTATGTTGGGGATTTGGATTTTGAGAACAAATTTATAATTTTGGGATCTATGCTGTTACAATTATAACTCAAAAGATTTTTAATATGCGTAACTATGGACATATCAATCCCTGTAAATAATATTATGTATTCTTGCTCCTGCCACCCCTACCCCCAGGCAGTGTGATAAAGTGTTTAGAGAAATTCCTTGGTTCCTGACTCAGTTTTATCATCTACAGAATGGAGATAGTGACATATTTCAGAGTTGTTGGAAGTATCGCATGGCAGGATGCTGTTTGTAAATCACCAAGCATTGTATATATGTAAGTATATATTATTTTGCAAACTGCTTTTTCATGTAACAAAGCTACAACACACTTTTTAAAATTGATGCATGATATTCCATTACATGAATGAACTAAACATTTAGGTTGATATATATAACATATATATTAGGTTGATATGTATACGTATATCTTTATCTACCTACACTCTTTTAGCAAATTGCAAATATACACCACTTAACAATGGGGACACATTGTGAGAACTGTGTCTTTAGGCTGTTTCATCATCGTGTGCACATCATAGAGAGTGCACCTGCACACACCTAGATGATCTAACCTACTACACACCTGGGCTGTATGGTGTAACTTATTGCTCCAGGTTACAAACGTGTACAGCATGTTACTGTGCAAAACAGCATGAGATTAGATCAAGCATAAGAAAAAAGGTTCAATCGAGAAATGTGGTAAACACGAAATATCTGAGGCTGCTGCCAGTGTAACATGGCAAACTGTTTTATAACAAACCTTTTTTATTTAATGAGTAGAAAGAGTACACTTTAATGGTAAAAAGTATACTAGTATAAATACATAGACCAGTCACATAGTCGTTTATGATCATTATCAAGTATTATGTACCGTACATATTGCATGTGCTATTCTTTCACATGACTGGCAGTGCAGTGGGTTTGTTTATACCAGCACCACCATGAACATGTAAGTAGTGTGTTGCACTACGACCTGACTAGGGCTATGTTGTCACTAGGCGGTAGGAATTTTTCAGCTCCATTATAATCTATGGGACTATTGTGGTATATGCAGTCGGTTGTTGACCGAGACCTTGTTCTGTGGCACATGACTGTATTGTTAACTGTAGTCACCATTCCGTACATTGCCTCCCCAGAACTTACACTTACTTACCTCATAACTGGAAGTTTGTACCTTTTGACCGCCTTCAGCCAGCTGTGCTTCCCATACCAAACAACAATCTGTTCTCTGTATCTTTGAGTTTGTTTGTTTTGCTTTGTTTGTTTTTAGGTTCCACACATAAGGGAGATCATACCGTTTTCTGTATTGTTACAGCTCATTGTAATGATCACTTATTGTTTGTTTAATCATTCTTGTTTGTAGAATCATGAAAAGCTGTTTTTATGGTAAAACCTTACTCCCAACTTCTGCAATGCAAAAGATACTACAAATAAGATGAGGCGCAAGATCTATTGGCTACATATCATTTTACAGGAGCCCGATTCTGGGGTGCGTCACCCTAGCACTGCCCTCTTGTAATCTGGGACCCCTTGGGGGATGTCGAAGAGACAGTTTCGGCCTGCCGATCCCCC